>NC_061153.1:5314999-5545714 GCF_905220365.1 Vanessa cardui | reverse complement strand
TACAACTTTGCGGTAAAGAGCCTGATTTAGATGGAAGTTGCAAAAACGTATTAGCACATTTGGGAACACATTTGGGAGCCTTGACGACCGCTTGTTCCATATCCAACATCACCGATTCCGGATTCAGCTCCGGATTAGCTTCTTTCAGTTTGCTGAACATTTCTTCATACACTACTGCGCTTTTTCCGGGCAACAATGCAAACACCAATGGGACGAACTTTGTGTCCACAAGAGCATGAATCGAATAAAGTTAAGAGAACAGGGACGAACATGCTCCTATTGTGCCATCGACAAACCAATGTTTTGCTCTAGCCAATAGTCTTAGGTTTTCAACGGTTCTGAAGATGAGCATTCTGTCGTCGACCGCCCCTTTGTCATAAATCAGAAAGTCATGATTTTTTTCAGTTACCCGGAATTGTGATGGAATTACAATTTCTTTTAGATTGAGAGGATTAATTAAATCTTTTGTTGCTGCTTACCGAATATTCCGAATTGTTCTTTTCAAAGAACTCATTGACGGCATGTGAGCAGCTACACTGTCATGTATTTGAGCGGACGTAGAAGCGATTATCACGTGTGGACTCGTTTTTATTTCGTTTCTAAGTTCGACTACCTTAACTTTTGCAGCTTCAGCGCTGTGATTGTGGCTTGATTCTTTGACAACTTCCTCATTTCTGTTTGTTATTATTCGGGCAGTGCAATCTTTTTTCTTTATACCGTGCTCAACACATTTCCAATAAACACTGCCATTTTCTTTGTTGTCGCCGTCTTTGTGGAAGAGAAATCCTTTCTATAATAATTGCGGCTTCCCTTTTTCACTCAAAATAAATTGTGTCATTGTCGCGTTTTTTTGTGTACTGTGAGTCGATTGGATGTGGAGTAATATGAAATATGGATACAAATTTTGAGCACAGAAATGATCAGCAATCTTATACACTTTAGAAAACTCAGAATAGGTCAGTCAAGGTTTACAACCTTCGATGCAAGATGATTCAAAAGAAACTTAAAATCAAAAAACAAAAAGTAACGTATTTACTTATTGATTGTCGAGGAGTAAGACATAAGTAGTCGACCGCACAGAAAAAAATAAATCTTTCGGGAATGAACAAGAAAAAAAATTACCAAATCCTGAGACTTAGGCGTAGGGGCGAGATGATCCCAGGGAGCATCTTACCCCTAATTAGTGATATTTGAAAGTATCTGATCTTTTTGTTCATAATTAAAGAAGAAATAAGACAAATGTAAAGGATATCCATGTTTTTATTTAAAGTACTTAAAGTTTACATATTTTTTATTTATTAATAAACTTTGAGATCACAAAAATGTAATTCTAGAACTCTCTGAAGTTGCACTAAATCAGTCTAATAAAAACCAGTCTCATCATTACTAAATCAGTCTAATAATAAACGAACACTAATAGTAAACTGTTCATTAAAAGACCACTTCTCAAAAAAACAAGTATCAAACAAAAATGTATTTTTATAATCAAAACTTAGTTAAATTGTACTTTTCTTATAATTATAATTCACTTTTCTTTTTCGTGGCGAAAGAGAACAAAATTCTAATTACAATCATGTCGGAATAATACAAAAATCTCCTCACAATCAATACTTTATCTCTCCTGAAGTGGTTCACGATCCTTCCAATTCGACGATTAAAGTAAGAATGACCATTTCTAGGCTTACTCCTAGTATTTAATGTTTACACGCCCCTCCTTCGACTGTAGCAACATCCGGTTTCGATCCATTTTAAAAACAATTTAGTCAAAACCGGATGTTGACAATCAACGCAAATTGTAACAACTATTTAAATCGAATTATTTATGCTGATAATACTTTAATACATTAAAACAATAAAATATGATCATATTAAAATAAATACGCTAACAGCTCGGCCATCAGACCTCCGGTACGTCCCCGTACCAACAAATATAAACAATCTGAATTAAATTATATAGGTATATGTAGTTAATACACAATACATGAATACGTTACCACACAATACCATACAATAACTTCTTCATTTAAGTAGGCGAAATTATGGCAAATAGATCTTACTCTTTATATCTCTATCTATCGTCAGTATCACCATCGTCCTCCTTACCATCTGTGGAAGTCTTCAGTTGAGTGCCGAGAGTCACTCATACGAGTTCAACTCTCAACAAATCCCCACTCCCCTATAATGCGGCGCTGGTTTCCTTTTCTCCATCAAAAAAAACCTCCATTTTTCATTTGTTGTACTTCTACACGGTCTCCGCTCTCCCTCCTCATGTTTTGCACGTCTTCAGATGACGCAACCATATTCGTATCTTCCAAAACGTCATTTAATATCGATTCGGATACATTCACAAACTTATAACCAAAATTAAGGTCACAAGGACATTTCTGCGTTGTCCTACTTACCGTTGTATTAAGTCCCATTTGGATCCCAGGCACGAATTCATCCCATGCTCTTTCATCTCTTCCATGTGATTTTGTAGCTAGCGCGTCTAATATTGTCCTATTGTATCCCTCGTCTTGGCGCCGCAACGGCGTTTAAAATATGCTTGATCCCAGTACCTTGTATAAATTTCTTAAAGGCCAGACTCGTGAAGCAAGAGCCACGGTCTGTAATAAGCCTTGTCGGTGCGCACAAATAGCTTATGTGATCTCTCATTGTTCGCACCGCAGTTATTGCCCTTGCACTTCTCACTGCAGCAATGTTCACAAACTTAGTGAAGCTGTCTATAATCTTTGCCACGTCAATACTTTCGTTTTTGCTTGAATTCTCGAGAATGTTCCCGATTGCTGAAATGTCTTCATCCACCATCCGAGCAGTACTGAGCCATTCATCCGTTCCTATATGAAATAAATCTAAAACACGTGCTTCAGCGGCTGCTGCTTCAAATGGGTTACGGCTTAGAGCATCAACACGAGCCATCCCCTTCCTCTCCCCGTATTCAATTTCAAAATCAAACTCCTGCAATTGAATCCACAAACATGCTATGCGTGGTACCAGATCTCGTTTAGTAAGGGTTATCCCTAAGGCGTTGCAATCTGTAACAATTTTGAAGGGTTTTCCAATGAGATAATACGCGAAACCGGTCCAATGACGTAATAACAGCAAGAGTCTCTACTTCAAATGAGTGTAATTTTTGCTCATCTATAGTTGTTTTACGGCTAAAATAAGAAACTGGACGTAATAAACCTTCTTTGTCCTTTTGTGACAGAAAACCGGCTACGCCATTCTTGCATGCATCAGTATGAAGTTCGGTCTCAGCGTGTGGATCATAAATGGCAATAACTGGCCTGTTAATAAGCGCCCTTTTGAGAGTTTCAAATGCTGTTACTTGTTCTGAGGCCCATAAATTGATATACCTCGTGTTGACCTACATGTCGGGGTACAAATTTTTGCTACTGCTTCTGTTTTTGCACTACCGGGACGAATGCCATCACTTCCCACCTTGAAGCCTAAAAAGTCAATTTTTTTTTTTGTAAAAGAAATTACATTTTCTGAGATTTAACGTGAGTCCACCTTCACGCAAAAGTTCTAATACTTTTCGTAGGCGTGACATTCCTTCTTCGAAGTTGTGAGCTGGAATAAGGATATCGTCCATGTAGATCATGGCTAACTTTACTTCTGCATCCGCTAACACTTTATTTATGGTGCGCTGAAACACAGATGGCGCTTTAACTAGTCCAAACGGCATTCGTAAATACTCGAATTGTTCATCGGGTGTTACAAAAGATGTTTTCGGTCAAGATTCCTCAGATATTGGTATTTGGTAGTATCCAGATGCGAGATCCAATGATGTAAAAAACATATGACCGGCAAGGAGATCCAGTTGATCTTCGACACGCTGCATTGGATAATGATCTTTCACTGTTTTCCGGTTCAAGGCTCTGTAATCAACACATAGTCTTTTTTTCCCACTCCTCTTTTCCACCAAAACAATTGGGCTAGCATATAGTGATAACGATTCCTGACAATATTTGAATCTAGCATTTCTTGTATCATGCCCTGAACTTGGGTTCGCTCTATATGTGGCAGCCGATAAGGACGATATACGACTGGATCACAGTCTTTCAATTTAATTTGCATTTCAGTTACTGTGGTAAGTCCTAAGTCTTTGAGTCCTGTCGAAAAACGATCACTAAATTCTTCTAATAAAGTTTTGAATTGTGCTGCTCGGCTAGTAGTTATCATTGCATTGCCATAGTCGTTCATAACCATTGATAAGTTACATACATTGTTGAGGCCTTTCACGGGTAATGCGCGAGTCATTAGTGTATTCTTCTAGAATTCTATTTTATTCTTCAATATAATCAAATGCCTCGCTCATTTTGGTAAATCTAAAAATCTAGACGTTTCCTTCCTCGTAACTCTTTGCATAAATCACAAATAAACTCATCTGCATCATCGTCGTCTATTCCTGCACACGCCTCATGGCCCCATTTTCTACATAAGCAACACTGTATCCATCCTTCGCCTTTATTGTCTTTGGAAAATATTTCTGTGCAATACAAACATTCTGCATCATCATCTTCGTCAGATGATTCAGATTCGGGAATAGTCTTCATTCTATTTGAGATCCCCTTACCTATTCCTTTCCCTTTTATTTTCAGTTGCTTTTTAGTTTTCTTAATATTAGATTTTTTTTGAGTCTTTTTATTTTCTTTTTCAGTCTTTTGAGCAATTTCTTCCTGTAAATAATCTTTGTAAGGCGTGCTAGTTAGAACTGATGTATTTAATTTCTTTCTTTTTATATCATTTTGCTATACTCCTTTTGCCTACCATCTTTGGCAGGGGTTGGATTTCAGAAGGTAGAACAGAAAAAAGTGGGCTGGTCTCGAGAATCGAAGGGGATATGCTATGGTTGATTACATGGCTCGTTGATGGCACTGCTGACAAAGAAGCGGAAGGTGACAAATGCTCAACACATGGATTTTTTAATGGAGATGGTGTTTTATTCTGTGAAGGTTCGATGATTTGTTGTGGAAAGATCTCAGTTAGTGGCAGTTGATCTGTGCTTGGGCCAGCTATAGGAGTTTCTGGTCTTGGAGACGAATCATGATCTGCAGGTGAATTCGATACACATACATTTTCATTCGCTAATTCCATATCAGTTGTTTCTGCAGCTAGAAAATCTGCATCGGTGAAAACGTCCAGATTAAGAGGATGGATGCCCGTTTCGGCAAAGCCATTTATTGCATTCTGTGGTACAGCTGCTTTTAAATAAGCCTCTCCAAAAATCCTAGCTATTTGAAATTGAGTTACTACTCTGCCATTATGGTTATCCAGCCATTTTTCTAAAGCCTGATTGTGATACACACTTAGAGGATACATAACACTCACATCTAATGGTTGAAGCTTGTGAGTACAATGAGGTGGTAAGCACACAATTGTGACGTGGTTATCTCGTGCTTTTAATATGACATCCAAATTCTTAGTGTGTGAGAGATGACCATCTAAAATTAATAGCACAGGGTCTTCTGCCGAAGGTTTCGTGTGATATAAGAAATGATCAAACCACTTCGTAAAAATATCTAAGTTCATCTAACCTGACGTGTTGCATGCTCCTATAGACCCTGGAGGCGCACCATCCATGAGTTCGTTCTTCATACGCACTCTTCGAAAAATAAACATTGGTGGAATGAAATTCCCTGCAGCAGACATGCAAATAACACCTGTTGTTGTCTCTCCTCTTTCCGATGCCGTCACTCTTGCTACCTGTTTTCGTCCAGTTTCAGCGAAAACCTTAGTGTTTTTTATTGGAACTGTGGAAATTCCAGTCTCGTCTACGTTATAGATCCGGTTCGATGGAAAGTTTTTTGACTTTTGCACTTCTTTTCACATGTTTCTATAAAATCTCCAGGTATGAAATATCTGCAGAAAAGATAAATCATTTGTTCCATTACAACATTATAACTATGTAATTAACTATTACTATTAATAAATAATTTTATCTATCAAACTACCTTATATACTTTGTATTTATTTGAACTCAAGAATTTTAGATTTATATATCCATTTCAGGTGGAAAATTCAGCTGAAGAATGGAGAAACAGAAAGTCACAGTTTTCTTTTAATGTACAAACCATAGTGACTGCAAAATTGAAGATTTTGGGCATAGTAGCTAGATGGCTAGGAGCGGCACATAACCAAACAATATTTAATAATTCATATATAATACAAAGATTTATAAATGGTGAATTTGGTAACAGCGTGATTGTTGGTGATAAAGGATATGAAAATACTTCACACCTTCTAACACCACTCCATAATCCTGTAACTGCAGCAGAACATCTATATAATGAGTCCCAAATAAGAAGCAGAAATGTGGTAGAAAGGTCATATGGTGTGTGGAAAAATCGATTTCCTGTTTTATCGAAAAAAAAATTATTATATATATCTCGTGTGCAGGCCGTAATAGTGGCATGTGCAGTGTTACACAATATCGCTATTGATATGCGAGATGATCATTTTGATTTTACAAGCCAGCAAGTAGTTGAACCAGATGAACATGATGTCATCGTCAATCAAAATAGATCAGAAACTATGGGAGATGCAAGAGTGCGAAATATCTTAATAAATGATTATTTTACATCATTACTTAATTATTTTTTTGTTAATTGTAATATACTATATTTAAGGGTTAAATTAAACAAAAAATAAACTGTTATGTTTGTAATTAATGATTAATTAATATTATATGATCGTGGGTAGTTGTGTACTGATTTGACAAAATAAATAGTTTAGCTTTGATTCTCAAATATGTTGTATCTTTTAATGGCGACTGTGGAAAATTAATAAATTTTTGTGGAAAATGTCATCGAATATTGCTAATATAGTGTTTCCCGGACGATTTAACCCTAAAACGGACAAGTGGTGTCATTATAAAGAACAATTATTGTGTGCTCTGGATGCCGCGGGTTATGAAGAAACCAACCTTGACAAAGCGCGTTCTTTGTTTTTATCCCAATGCGGGAAGGAGACTTATTCATTAATTGCATCACTATTGGTTCCAAATCGACCAACGAATGTGAACTTTAACGACATTCTTCGTGTTTTGGATCAGTTTTATGAGCCGGAAGTTAACGAAATTTTACAAGCGGGAAAATTTCATAAACGTCAACAATTACAAAGTGAAAGCGTGCAAGATTTTGTTTCGGCGATAAGTTTACTAGGCGCTAAATGTAATTTTGTGGATCTAAAACGTCAGTTAAGAGACCGGTTAGTGTTGGGTGTGCGTGATGACCGCTTAAGGCGTGAATTATTGAAAATTAAAGATTTAACATATGAGACAGCTTTACAGACGTGTCTTAATCACCAAGCGGCGTTACTTGATTTGTACCCCGATGCTAATGAGGCAAAGCAAACTCCGTTCCATGTTACAGAACCGATGGATATTAGTAAAATCAGATCTAATGATTGCCGACACTGTTCGCGTGCACATAAGCCAGGAGAGAAATGTCCATTTATAAAAGCAAGATGTTTTTATTGTAAGAGATTTGGGCATATTGCAGCTGTATGCAATAAACGATCTGGAAAGACGCAGGATATCTCTAATATTGAAAACAGTGGGGAGGAGGCAACATTCAGTGATAGATCTATGATGGGTATATATGTCTGCTCCGAAAATTATCGTCAGCCGATAACAGCAGATGTTATGATTGAAGGTGTTAAAGTGACTATGGAAATTGACTCTGGAGCATCAAGAACTATTATTTCTGAAGATACATACAATAAATTGTGGTCAATTCCTCCTTCACTTAGTGCTACTAATATAAAACTTGTAACATGGACTCGTGAACCATTAAAAGTACTTGGTGAAGTAAATGTACATGTGAAGTTGGGTGCTAAGGAAGCTCGATGTGACTTGATAGTGGTTCCGGCAAAGGACCTAGTCTCTTAGGTCGGAATTGGTTTCATGGATTAAATATTGAAATTGTTGGACTTTGTTGGTCTGAAGATAAGATAACAAATTTAGTGAATCAGTTTCCTGGATTATTTGCTAGTGAATTAGGAGAATATAAGGGACCACTGGTGTCTTTACATGTACGTGCTGATGCTACACCAAAATTTTTAAAAGCCCGAGCAATTCCATTTCCTTTAAAACAGCAAGTTAATGAAGAATTAAATAAAATGGTGGATCAAGGAATTCTAACTCCTGTAAATTACTCAAATTGGGCTACTCCATTACGCATTGTGAAAAAGGATGATGGGTCACTACGGATTTGTGGTGATTACCGAGCTACAGTTAATGCGGCAATTGATGTAGATTCTTTTCCACTTCCTAAAGCGGTGGAGGCTTTTGTTAAGTTGAGTGGTGGTCGTGTATTTATTTATTTATTTATTTATTTATTTATTACATATGGCACACAATACAGGTAATAACTGATAAATATCTAGAAAATAAATTACAGATTTCGAAGATTAGTTACACCCTAATATTTGTGTACACATCAAGCAAGAATACATTAATTCACAGTTAACAAAGGCTGAAGCTATTACAAGTAAAAATTAAAGAAAAAAAAATACACACGAATATTAAATTTTTTGAGAAATTAGGCAATAAGTTTAAAAAATAGCAGATTTTTTTTTTTTTATAAATAATATTACATAACAATGTCAAATATATTACATACTAAGTCTTAAAGATTAAATTCGTCAAACACCTTCTAAATATACGAAACTTACTCTCAAAAATGTCAATGGAGTCATTATTAGCGGCAATATCATTGTAAGTACGACACATTCTCGCAATGGGGTTATTATGGGATACATTATTTAAATACGGATTGATATTAAATGTTTTAGGATTTCTAAATCTGTAGTTTATGTTAAAATTGATAGTAGACAATAAATCTTGACTATCAATACAATCGTGGATGGTTTTATGTAGAAATGAAACATCGAAATATGTTCTGCGAGATTCAAGGGATTGCATGTGGAAGTATTTTAATCTCTCAGAATAGTGTAGCAACTGCTGATACTTCAGATGTTTGTAGGAGAGTATCCTCATAAATTTCCTCTGGACTTTTTCTATACGGTCGCGATGAACACCATAATAGGGTGACCAAACTACTGAATTATATTCGAGTATACTCCGAACCATAGAGTAATATAATTGTATAATACTAGTGGGCTTCTTGAAGTCATTAGTGGATCGAGTGATGAAGCCTAGCAGTTTGTAACTTTTGGTTATAATGCTATCATAATGATCTCTAAAGGTTAATTTCTCATCAAAAATTACTCCTAAGTCCTTGACAGAGGTCTTACGCATTAGATTTTGACCTTTAAGGCTATAATCAAAGACAATCTTGCTCTGTTTTTTGAGTGTGAAACTTATCACAAAGCATTTGCTTGTATTAAGTTGCATGTGATTTAAATCGCACCATTTTTCTACAGTATCAAGATCGTGTTGTAGAGCCAAAGCATCATTGGTGTTACGGATCGTGTTATAAATTTTAAGATCGTCAGCATAAAATAAAGAAGGACAAGACAAGCATTCAGCAAGGTCATTAATAAAGATTATAAAGAAAAGTGGACCCAGATGGGATCCTTGGGGAACACCAGATGTAATAATAGAGGGTGATGATATAAATCCTTTGATTGCAACCAACTGCGTTCTTCTACTTAAGTAAGATTCGACCCATCTCAAAAGATTTCCACAAACACCATAAGCTTCTAGTTTGTGACACAAGATGGTATGATTAACTCTGTCAAATGCCTTGGAAAAATCTGTGTATATGGAATCCGTTTGTCCCTGTTTTGCAAAAGTGTTGCAGATGTAGTTTTTATATACTAATAAATTCGATGTTGTGGAACGATGTCTAACAAAACCATGTTGTCTGTTTGTCAATACCGGGGCCACGTGGTGATAGATAACATCGTATACCAGTGATTCAAATATTTTTGAGAAGCTGGAAAGTATACTTATTGGCCTGTAATTTTCACATTGTGAGCGATCACCGGATTTTAGTATTGGAAGGACGTAGGCATTTTTCCAATATTTAGGAAAGATTCCATTCGCGAGGGACATGTTGAAAATCAAAAATAAAGGATAACACAATTCACTGGCACATGATTTTATGACAATAGGTGGTATATTATCAGGACCTGCCCCCTTATTTACATCAAGATGTTTCATTTTACAAAGTATATCTTTAACGGAAATGTTAATAGTACTCAATGAGCAGTTGTGACGAAAGCCAAGAGCAGGTACCGATTTTATGCCAATATTAGTATTGTCGAAAACAGAGCCAAAAAAATTCGCGAAAAGTTCACACATCTGTTCACCTGTGGTTGACGATAGGTTTCCATATGTGACAGACTGCGGTATTGACGACACCTTACTGTCTTTTCTGTTATTTACATATCTGTAAAATGCCTTTGGATTATTGAAGACTGATTCCTCAACAGAGTTAATGAATTTGTTGTAGCAATTATCCATAAGATTTTTACATTTTGTTCTCAAAAGCGCAAAATTGTCGTAGTCACGTGGATTACCAAACTTTTTGTATTGTTTGTGATATCTATGTTTTTTTTTCTAAATTATGTTTTAATGTATTACTGAACCAGATTGGATATTGCGACGAATTATAATAAGACAGTGGTGTGTGTTTTTGTATTATACAGTTAAGCGTGTCATAGAAATTCTTTACATTAACATCCACATCAGAAGAAGATAATATTTCATTCCAATTGACTTCTTTCAACTCTGAACGAATGTTGTCAAAATTGCCTTTAAAATAATTAAGTTTCCTACGATTTTTGGATTCCATCTTGTTTTGACAGTTTTTAATAAAAGTAAGTTCAATACCTAAGGGTGGATGATGTTTGTCGATGGTACTTATTGGTTGCGCCTCAAATATCTTTATTGATGTTGATGTTACTGATGCAAGTACTAAATCCAGATATTTTCCATTTATGTTACTAATAGTGTTAAATTGGGTGAGATTGCATGAATTAAGAAAGTCCAAGAGCAGTTGAGATTTAGTGTCTGTAGTAGATACTGAGACTAAACTATTTATATCACTGAAGGCGCTCCAGTTTAATCTAGGTGTATTAAAGTCGCCAATAAGCAGAAAAGATTCCGAGTTGCTTTTGTTATTGATCGTCGTCATGCAAGAATCGTAAAACTCTTCGATGTTAGAGTTTGGGAGGTCGGGAGGTAAGTAGCATACGCATATATTAACGACATTGGCATTGACATTTCCATTACCATTAATTAATATACTCAGCCATAAATCCTCAAATTTACTATCCCAAGATGTTTGACGAATAACATGATAATCCTTTTTTATAGCTATAAGAACACCGCCGCCGTCTTTCTTATTTATACAGGATGAGCAACGGTCTCTACGGAAAACATTATAACGAGTGTCAATTATTTCTTGGCTAAATATACCCGGATTAAGATTTGTTTCTGTCAAACATATTAAATCATAATTACAATTTAATATTTTGAGATATACATCATTAATTTTAGATCGTATACGATTCACATTTTGATAATAAATTAACATTATAATCAAGAATAATTTATGCCAATTATGATATATCTAAATAAGAACAATAAAAATTGAAATACATGAATTCTATATAAATATACATAAATCTATTTTAAGTTATGTAAAAGTTCCTCATTTTTTATTAATGTAGCAGGCGATGATTCCGTTTTACGCATATAAATATTGCCAAACTTAATCCATACGTAACGATAATTTTTCTGTTTAGAGACTCTTCGAGCAGCAGCATAGAGCATTTTACACTCGGGCGATAGATGCTCCGCCAGGTAAATTCTACACTTTTCTCCTTCAATTCCGATTAAGTTTGAGTTTAGTGCATCGTTCGAGTGACTCTTATTATAGCGGTTTGCTGCAGATATTATGGTGTCTCTAAGTAATGAAGAAGACAGTGTAATTAGAATGTTACGAGGCCGATTTGAAGATGCATTGACTTTTGCGACTCTCCGGCAAGCTTGTATATGTAAGGGATCAACGGGAACATTTATAACGTCGCACAGTTTCTTAAACAAACTAAGGACATTTTCATTGCGTTTTTCAGGCACCGCCTGCAATTCCAAATGATGACTACGAGATATTTTTTCAAAGGCAGATAATCTATTAGTGAGCTTCAGGATGTCGCAACGAATTTTATTATTTTCTGCTTCCAAAGTAGCAACTAATTTAGATTTTTCTTCTAGACAATCTTTTAACGTTTTTTGTTCTGCGCAGATGAAATCCGTGGTAGATGAAAAGTCCTCTTTTATGTTTTGAAGTGCCAAATCAAGCTCAGATCGTACCAGCTGCGTTACATCTTCTCTTAAAACTGACCGAAATGTTTGCATATGAGCATGGAAAGCGCAATTTAATTTTTTATCTAACAAGTCACTTATTTTATCCATAGTTATCGCAGAATCTGTTTGACTTATTGTATCATGTTTATTTTGACTTTGGTTAGACGGTGTATGATTGTTGTCCGAGTATTCAAATGACATATTCAGTGACTCAACCGACTCTGACGGAAACTGTGTTTGTCGAACGGGTGTATGTAGATTAGACTTTTTGCGTTGACTTATACTTATGCAAGACGGGCATACCCATGAGACACGGTACTCGTTGTTAAGTGCTTTGAATTGAACGTCTTTTAAATTGAGACATAAATAATGATATTTGGCCTGGCACAAGCGGCACCGTAGGTAGCTATTATGTTCTAAGTGAGACTTTCTACATCCACTGCATTCCATATTATGATGAATTAAAATTACTTTAAAATCTTTAAATTCGAAAAATATTTCTTCGAAGTTCTTAGGATTTGAACAATGAACAATGGATATGCTTTTGTTTAAAGCAGCGCCTTCCACTCTGCGCCACGACTGTTGATAGCTGAGTGTGTTAAATTAAGCTTATACTGTAAAGTTCGATGATTTCTTTACAGAATTCTTGTTCGATGGGTATGCAGTCAAAGTGTTATATTTTATCACCCGCGTTCCAAGATTTACGATTCTTAATAATTTCACAAAGCACTATTTACTGTATATGAGTTGTAAAAAACACTTTGTCACTAGAAGTCACAGTACAAGAGGTTACAGTTGCAATGAATCACTGATTATATCACTGTTTTAAACGTTTCTTGATTTTGTTCCTCGATTTCAAATCACTGAGTGTCGACTTAGTCTTTTTGGACGAAAAAGTATTTTAAATCAACAAATATAAACTTGCAAACAATTGATATAATAGTACATGAACTGAATTACGAAATTAGATATAGGTAACTATTGAAAACTAACTTAGTTATTTTAAATTCAAAATAGATCGCGGAGCCAACGTTAACTGTGACGCGCAGAGCACATCCATCTTTCAGTAAACTAGACCTTAAACAAGCTTATACACAATTAAAAGTGGATGATAAGACAGCAATGCTTTTAACTCTGAACACCCATATTGGATTAATGAAAATGAATCGCCTAGCATTTGGTGTAAATGCAGCACCGGCTATATTCCAACGGGTGATGTCTACAGCCTTTGCTGACAAGGAGGGAGTTGCTTGTTTATTAGATGATATAGCAATTATGGGCCGGAATGAAGAAGAGCACGAACAGCGATTGTATGAAGTTTTACATAAATTGATATGGGTTTTCGCTTAAATGTATCAAAATGTATATTTGCAGCTGAAATTATCACTTTCCTTGGTCATATGATTGATGCTAATGGCTTACACCCGGCACCAGCTAAGGTTAAGGAGATTCGTGAGAAACCAGCACCAACAAATAAAGAAACTTTACGAGCATTTTTTTCTGTATAACTTTTATGAAAAGTTTTTACCCGATAAGGCTACACTTTTGGAACCACTGTACCGCTTGTTAGATTCTAAGAGACCTTGGAATTGGAGTGAACCTGAACAAATAGCTTTTGATACGGCTAAGAATCTTCTATCTTCGGAATTGACTTTGGTAGGATATGAGCTGGATAGAGAATTGCTTCTTATTTGTGATTCATCTGATTATGGTTTAGGAGCAATTATTGCACATGTAATGGATGATGGTTCTGAAAGGCCAATTATGATGGCATCGAGAACTCTGCAGAAACATGAAAGACATTATGGACAAATTGACAAGGAGGCTTTAGCAATAATATTTGGATTGTCAAAGTTTCATGAATACTTAGCGGGTCGTCAATTTTCTATTATAACAGACCATAAGCCATTGTTTGGTTTGTTTAATCCAGATAAACCAATACCAGAACAGATATCACCTAGAATGTTGCGTTGGTCATTAAAATTAAGCTGTTATCAGTATATTATTAAGTACAGAGTAGGAAAGTTGATTGGTAATGCTGATGCTCTTAGCAGATGGACTGTTCCTACGGCTTCTGTGGTGGAAGCTCCTCTCAAGGATGTTTTATTACTGGATGAGACTCCAGATGGTTGGAACTTAGATGCTAATAAGGTAGCATCGGAGACGAAAAAAGACCCGGTTTTACGGAAGGTTATGTTTAACATGCTACATGGATGGCCACGTTCAAACTCCGATCCTACCTTACAACCATTTTGGCAGCGCAAAGAAGCTCTATCACATAGTAAAGATTGTTTACTGTGGTGCAATAGAGTTGTTATCCCTAAAACCCTCCAGGAGGATGTGTTAAAGTTATTGCATGCTCCACATGCAGGAATTGTGCAAACTAAGGCTTATGCTAGAGTATATGTTTGGTGGTATGGAATGGATAAGGAGATAGAGAGATTAGTTTCTGGATGTCATCAGTGTCAAGCGGTAAGAAACAACCCACCAAGGGACCCGCGGACGTGGATTGTATCTGAAAAGCCATGGAAAAGAGTGCATATAGATTTTGCAGGCCCATTCCAAGGTAAAACTTTTCTATTATTAATTCATAGCTACAGTAAATGGTTGGAAGCAGAGATTGTTACGTCTATGAATAGTACCAGTGTAACAACAATTCTCAGGAAAATATTTGCATCTCAGGGACTTCCTGATGTATTAGTTTCTGATAATGGTAGGACTTTTGTTTCTGAGGAGTTTAATAATTTCCTAAGCAAAAATGGGATACAACATACCTTGCACTACTACTAACAAAAGTCCAGGTGAGATGTTAAATGGGCGTAAATACAGAACAGCAGTGTCTAATTTACACCCAGATGCTGTACCAAGTCGTTACTGAGTTACAGTTGGATAATGCAGCGCAAACCTCACCAAGAAGAGCTTTCACAGTGGACCAACCGATACTGATTCGTATGTATAGACCAGATGAGAAATGGAAGAGGGCTGTAGTAGAGATGGTAGAGGGTCCCAGCTCGTATCTGGTGAGGACAGAAGACGGAGTATTACAACGCCGGCATATTGATCAAATTCTGGCTCGCAGTATTGAGGCGACTAGACAAAATGACGAGCCTCAAGATAGAACCATCCCTCCTGTATCTTTATCACCTAGATCAAACTCTGACTCACTACAAACAGATGAACCTATTGAAATACCGCCACCAGAATTGTGGCCGGATATAATTGGCATACCAAATACTACAGAATGATAGTTAATTAATTTTCAAATTATTTTATTGTTGTAATTGGGCAAATCTTTACATGTAATAAATAACTTAAATGTGTGAGGAGAAGGTATGTTATGTTTGTAATGAATGATTAATTAATATTATATGATTGTGGGTAGTTGTGTACTGATTTGACAAAATAAATAGTTTAGCTTTGATTCTCAAATATGTTGTATCTTTTATAAACAATTATTTTTTTAATTTATTGGCCAAGATTTTTTTTTCCATCGCCCACAGTTCTCTTTTGTGCTGCCTTTCTTCTTCTTCAAAAGCCCACTGCTTCCTTTTATTAATTAGTTCTTCTTCTAATATTGTTTTTTGAAGCTCAGCAAGTTCTATTTTTGAATCGGCCACTCTTTCAAATGGCCTTTTTATCTTTGTAGCACCTGAATTTTTTTTTTAATAAGTACAGAGAATTGAAAACTGAAATAATTAATTAGCCTGTTTATTATAAACACTATATTGGTTTTAAAGTTATTTTGAGATAAAGAATCTATTTATTCAAATCTTAAATAAAACTTACATAATGCAGGGTGTTTTTTGGAACGCAGTGACTTCGGCTTCCAATTACTCCACTTTTAAATAAAACTAATTATAACGGATGAATCGCGTATATTAATTATTTTTAAACATCCCGACGTTTCGAGCACTTTGCAGTGTTCGTGGTCACGGGTAGACTAAGATGACATTTGTATATTTGAAGAACAAAGGAAATATTATTAACAACTACCGCCAACGATTTCTCAATTGATGTCTTGAGTAACGTTCCGGTTGCACGCAGAAGGCACTAACTGTATCTTTAGGTCTTGCAGTCTGTTGGATTTGGGATTTCAAATTTTTAATAAGTGGATCCCAGGTGTTAGAAAGTCTCCAACCATCTTCTCTATTGAAGTTCGGATGTTTTTGAATTTCAATAGCCTCGCGTATCATTCTAGGAATGAATCTGTGTTCTCTAGCGAGGATCTGTGGTTTATCAAATCGGATAAAATGGTTAGGTTTATCCAGAGCATGTTCACAGACTGCAGACTTTGAAGAACGCCTATTTTTGACATCTCCTATATGTTCCTTGACCCTGGTACCGATGCTTCTCTTTGTTTGGCCTATGTAAGATAAACCACACTCACATTCGAGTTTATATACTCCTGCAGTTTGTAAAGGGATATTACTCTTGATAGGTCTCAAGAACTGGCTCACTTTCTTATGAGGCTTGTAAACGGTTTTAATCGAAGCTCGCTTCAAGATGTTGCCAATCCTGTCTGTAACTCCTTTCACATATGGTAGAAATGCAGGTTGTCGCTCAACTGTGGGTGGCTTGGTACGGCTTCTGCGATGCTGGCGAGGCACGGGCAGCTTGTTCTGGTGGAGTGCAAGCTTGACCTGACGTAGCTCGTCCTCTAGGTGTTCAGCATCGCAGAGATGGTGGGCTCTCTGAAACAAAGATTTGCCAACGGTAGCTAACTGACTAGGGTGGTGGTGCGAGTCACCATTGAGGTATTTGTTGGTGTGTGTGGGTCCTATAAACTGTGTGACTTAATGTATTATCAGGATTCTTGATAATAAGGATATCAAGGAAAGCTAAAGAATTATTTGCCTCTAATTCCATAGTAAATTGAATGTTTTTATTTATAGAATTAAGATGTACTAAAAATGCAGATGTCAGATCACTAGGTAATATTGTGAAAGTGTCATCTACGTACCGTTTATAAAACCTAGGTGTTATTGGTCCGGAGCGAAGAGCCCTCGGGATTGCATTAGAAATTCGCATCCCGAATTTAAGGTTGGGGAAGGGGTGGGGGGTAAGGGGGGGTGGTGTAGTACCTACACCACCACTCCCCCCGCGCGGAAATCATTAGTTTTTTTTTCTTCAATTTTTAAATTTCAATACTAAAATCATCAAAATTCGTACTGTTAGTTAAATTTTGGAAGGGGAGAGCTATAAAATTCCAATTATTGGAATACAATGTGATTTCTGGCGCTGCGCCGGCCGCTGCCGCGGCACGCTCGCTTCGCTCGCTCGGCTTGCGCAGCGTTTGGTCATAAAATCTAACCTAACCTAACCTATCCTTAGCTACTATAACTATCTACTATTTTTGTTGCCGGAGTGGCTTCGCCACTCCTGTGCCCCTCACAGCTGTTAATTTTGGGTGAAAAATAGAAACAACAATAGTATTTTAGAAATTTATAAGAACCATTTATCTGTATATATACTTGACTACATTTAATAATGGGATAAATGGATCTTTTTTATATTTTATGTTGTATTGTTGTATTCTATTATCATGTTCCTAAATCTTCTGGGTGATTATTATTTTCTTTACAAAAAAATCACTTCACTACAAAATTAAATTAAATTTTTACACGTTATTTTTACTATAAATTAATATAGTATTTGTTAAAATATAATACAGAAAAAAGCAAATAAATATAAAAATAATGATTTAAGGTTAATTATAATGTAAAATATCGATCCGTTACACGTAACTTTAAACGCACATTAAAAAAAAACTATGGGTTTCCGCGGGTTGGGAGTGGTAAATTTCGAGAGAGGGGAACAACCCCTTTAAGAAACAACCCCTACTATCATCAAATTCGGGATGCGAATTTCTAATGCCGACCCGAGCCCTCTCCTCCAGGTCTTCCATGAATAAATCGGCGACCACGGGGGATACTGGAGAACCCATGGCTACCCCGTCAACTTGTACATAGAATTCATCATTCCACAATAAATAACCTGATGTGAGGCAGTGATGTAACAGCTCTGCATATTCAATAGGCATGTTGTGTGTCTGTAGCTTCCTCTTAACAATTTCGATGCAGTCTTGTATGGGTAAGCATGTAAACAATGACTGGACATCAAAACTAACCATTTTCTCGTTGTTGGTTAATTTAAGGTCTTTGATTTCACCAACAAACTGGTAAGAATCCTTGACATATGCCGCAGTGTGTCCTCGGAGGGGTGATAATGTCCTTGCTATGTGTTGAGCCAATCTATATGTTGGTGTATCGATTTGGCTTACAATAGGACGCAGCGGAGCACCAGTTTTATGGATCTTAGGTAACCCATACAGTTTTGGCGGCTTTGCACATGTAGGCACGAGTGATTTTTTGTCCAGATTTAATTTCTCTTGATGTTTTGATATTAACGCGGATGTCTTTTTAAGAATATTATTTGTAGGATCTTTATTTACTTTTTTATAAGTTTTAACATCCGATAGAATCGCGGAAATTTTCTGGTTATAATCACACGTATCCATCACAACGGTCGCGTTTCCCTTATCTGCTCGGAGGACTGTAATGTCTTTATTGTTGCGTAGGTTCTTCAGAGCAATAGATTCATCACGAGTAAGGTTTCTTTTCGGTGGCCGGCTTCGACGTAAAACACTCGAGATGTCCTGTCGAATAGCTTCCGAGTCTTCCTTTGTGATGTTATTTTTGAAAAGACACTCCTCCACATTGCAAATAATGTCTTCAAACGGTATTTTGGATGGAGCCGGTGCAAAATTTAAGCCTTTATTTAATACCGCAACAGTCGATTCATCTAAACTTTGTTTTGACAGATTGACAAGTGACGTACGCGCAGGTTTTTGAATTTCCCCGGTGTTGCCATTATTGAAGTTGTCATAATTTGATTTTACCCCGCTGAGTTTTTCGAACTTTTCTATTTGTTTTAATTTTAAGTTATTATATTTTGTAGCGGCTCGTTTATTGGTAAAATCGTTGCATTTTTGCCAATCTGTTTTTGATAATCGCGACTCGAGTTCTTTACTTAGGTTGTCAATTTGATCCGTTAACCGTCGCGCGTCAAATCGATGTTCTCGGATGAGTTGTAATAATAATTTCTTACTTGCCTGATTGAGTATTTTATCACCATGCCTTTCACCGGAATAAGATTATGGTCACGGCATCTTTTCAGGAAGTTCATGGACGTTACGAATCGGGCATGTTTGACTTTTAGGTACTCCAACCGGCGAATTTGATTTGATGTTTCCAGTCCGTACTGGTTCACATAATGTTGTCTTAAATTTTCGCGATTATTACACATTTAAATAAAACTAATTATAACGGATGAATCGCGTATATTAATTATTTTTAAACATCCCGACGTTTCGAGCACTTTGCAGTGTTCGTGGTCACGGGTAGACTAAGATGACATTTGTCTATTTGAAGAACAAAGGAAATATTATTAACAACTACCGCCAACGATTTCTCAATTGATGTCTTGAGTAACGTTCCGGTTGCACGCAGAAGGCACTAACTGTATCTTTAGGTCTTGCAGTCTGTTGGATTTGGGATTTCAAATTTTTAATAAGTGGATCCCAGGTGTTAGAAAGTCTCCAACCATCTTCTCTATTGAAGTTCGGATGTTTTTGAATTTCAATAGCCTCGCG
Source organism: Vanessa cardui (assembly GCF_905220365.1). Lineage (NCBI taxonomy): Eukaryota > Metazoa > Arthropoda > Insecta > Lepidoptera > Nymphalidae > Vanessa > Vanessa cardui. Next base: position 5,525,780 of record NC_061153.1, on the reverse strand, counting down.
TATCATTCTAGGAATGAATCTGTGTTCTCTAGCGAGGATCTGTGGTTTATCAAATCGGATAAAATGGTTAGGTTTATCCAGAGCATGTTCACATGTTTTGTTTATCTTACATAGGCCAAACAAAGAGAAGCATCGGTACCAGGGTCAAGGAACATATAGGAGATGTCAAAAATAGGCGTTCTTCAAAGTCTGCAGTCTGTGAACATGCTCTGGATAAACCTAACCATTTTATCCGATTTGATAAACCACAGATCCTCGCTAGAGAACACAGATTCATTCCTAGAATGATACGCGAGGCTATTGAAATTCAAAAACATCCGAACTTCAATAGAGAAGATGGTTGGAGACTTTCTAACACCTGGGATCCACTTATTAAAAATTTGAAACCCCAAATCCAACAGACTGCAAGACCTAAAGATACAGTTAGTGCCTTCTGCGTGCAACCGGAACGTTACTCAAGACATCAATTGAGAAATCGTTGGCGGTAGTTGTTAATAATATTTCCTTTGTTCTTCAAATAGACAAATGTCATCTTAGTCTACCCGTGACCACGAACACTGCAAAGTGCTCGAAACGTCGGGATGTTTAAAAATAATTAATATACGCGATTCATCCGTTATAATTAGTTTTATTTAAATGTGTAATAATCGCGAAAATTTAAGACAACATTACTCCACTTTTCATTGTCAACATTTTTGGGTGTAGCACATATACCTAGAATAAAAAATAAAAGTTTCTGGTGTATTTATGCTTGTCAATAATACTGAGTCATAAAAATATAACATTACTTACTTATCTTCCTCTTTAAAGGTTGCTCATCATCAGAATCAACATTCTGTGTAGGCTGATCATCAACTGAAAACATAGCTGATTATTTTTACATCCAAATAATACTATTATAGAGTAGGTACTTGCACAGAGTTGTTGTTAGTGAAAGTTTATTTAAATATTTTTTTTAGTTGCAAACATTCGCAAGGCCCCATTAAACTTATGAGTAGAAAAACAACTTACTTATGAAAGGAGTTGAGCTACTTTGCTCAACATCTTCGTTAATTGTTTCTATGACAATTTGAACACTTTCATTAATTTCCTGGTTCTGTGGAACTTGTGTGGAATCTACAACACAAATAAAAATTCACTTAAACATAAAACACAGATTGGCAAGTCAAGTTGATACACTAGTAGGTACACATCTAAAATAATATGTATAAATAAATAAATGTTCTTACCAATATGATCGGAATCGAATTGACTTTTGATTCCATCAACAGACAATAAAATCATATCTTTGACTTTTTCCTCAACAGAAGATAGAGGGGGAGCAGTACTAGGGCCGCCTCCTGTGCAATACGTTTCACTACGTATTGCAGCAGACTTTTTTTCTCGTAGACCTCTTTATGCCCTCATATTTGGCTTTTAAAGTCTTAGCATTGCGAAAGTTAACTCCGCTAGTACTGTTAACTCAATATAAACATATATTAGAGAACAAAAAGAATGACGAGTGTCACCTGGCACGAAAAAGAGCAGTGTTAGAAGTTATTAGAAGAAAAATTCAACAGTACTAGCGGAGTTGAATTTTTCTTCTAATAGCAGTGTTGGAAGTTATTAGAAGAAAAATTCAACAGTACTAGCGGAGTTGAATTTTTCTTCTAATAACTTCTAACACTGCTCTTTTTCGTGCCAGGTGACACTCGTCATTCTTTTTGTTCTCTAATATATGTTTATATTGAGCTATAAGAGCTTCTAACCATTTTTTTTCATTTACCCAACAATCTGAGCCAGTGGACATATCACTCTTTGAATGTTTGCTCCTCAAATGAGTTTTGAGCGAAATATGTTTTAACTTTAGGAATATAAAATAATGGAGCAATTCTTCGGGTGGCTATTTTTCGAGGGCAGTTGATATTATTTTGCTTGTAAGGTAAATTGTGTCAATTCTATTGTTTAAAATCTTAAATAAAAATATTTGGTCACGAAAATCACGTCGACTTTGGAGAGTATTTTTTAAGTTAATATTACATTGAGGTAACCGGCTTTTTATATAATTGTATAACTTGTTTTGTAACTTTTCTAAACTGTCTATACGAATTTGGTGATACGGATTCCATACAGTAGATGAGTATTCCAGAATAGGTCGAATCAAAGAGTCAAACAAAAATAAAATTGTTTCAGGTTTTTTAAATTCTTTACTTACTCTAAGAATAAATCCCAATAAAGGATAAGACCTAGAAACAATATCATCCATGTGTTTATTGAATAGTAATTTGGAGTCAATAGTAATTCCCAAATCTCGTATATCCAAAACTCTGTTAATCGGGGTTTTATTTAAATGATAATTATAAATGATAGGGTTTATTTTGCGTGAAAACGTTATAATGTTACATTTCTTTATGTTTAAATATAGAAAGTTAAGCGCACAATAATTACAAAAATTGACGATGTCTAATTGTAGGACTTTGCAATCGTTAATACTTTTTATAATTTTAAAAATTTTAGTGTCATCTGCATATAAAAGGATGTTTGAATTCTTGAAATTATTAATAACTAGCTTTTGCCCGCGACTTCGTTCGCGTGGACTTCAGGTTCGTCCCGTCTAGTCTAGTAATCGCTTAAAATCGCTTCGTAAATAAGCCATTATTTCTCGTACAAAGTAAAGGATAAAAAATGGTTATTGTGGGTTATTCCTAAGAGATAAACATATACCATCACGGACTTTTTTGTAGACTTTTTTTCAAGTTGTACAATACTGTAGTAAATTGTTTTGATCTATCTTGTAGGATTCAGTCAGCGTTTGCAATGTGAGCGCAAAAAATGTGTTTTTTTACGACCTCACATTAGAAACCTCAAAAATTGTAGCCTATGTGTTATTCTGATGTATAAGCTATATTGTGGTAAAGTTTCATTCAAATCCATTCAGTAGTTTTTACGTGAAAGAGTAACAAACATCCATACATACAAACTTTCGCCTTTATAATAGTAGTAGTGTAAGCGCAAAAAATGTGTTTTTTTACGACCTCACATTAGAAACCTCAAAAATTGTAGCCTATGTGTTATTCTGATGTATAAGCTATATTGTGGTAAAGTTTCATTCAAATCCATTCAGTAGTTTTTACGTGAAAGAGTAACAAACATCCATACATCCATACATACAAACTTTCGCCTTTATAATTGTAGTAGGATATCGTTTATAAAAATATTAAAAAAGAGAGGTCCTAAATGTGAGCCTTGCGGAACACCTGATGTTACTGGTATAAACGATGAACAGAAACCTTTAATCGTTACTGCTTGACTTCTTTTACGCAAATAAGATTCAACCCATCTAAGAAGGCTACCATGTACACCGAATCTTGCTAATTTACTCAACAATATTTTACGATTTATTTTATCAAATGCCTTCGAAAAGTATGTGTACACTGCATCTACCTGAAACCCTGATTCCATTGCCCTATTAATTTTATCAGTAAATTCGTTTAAATTAGTTTCCGTCGACTTCTTATTCATAAAGAACAACAAGATATCGAATGATCTTACAGCAATTTTAAATATTTATAATTTTAAGAACCATATTGTAAAACCCACCAGAAAAAACACGTGCTTAGATCTTATTGTAAGTAACTATGATAAAGTTATAGCTAACCTTCATAACCTTGCTTTATCTGATCATGAAACTGGCCAGAGCCTGTTGATAGAGGTATTACCAGATTCATCTCTTAACCAAAATCCCACTTTTTGGTTTGAAAAAAGACGCGATTTTAACAAAGATAATGTTAGGAAATTTAAGGAATATCTAAAAGCCCTTTCATTTTCAGACGTTTACACAGAAACCGATTTTGATAAAGCATTTTCAAATTTTCACGACTGGCTAACTCTATTATTTGAATTGTGTTTTCCCATTATATACATTAAAATATCTCGCCAAGCACTCCGTAACAAGTGGATAACTAAAGGAATAAGAAAAAGTAGTATAATTAAACGACAGATATACATAAAATATCTCTTATCGCCGAGTAATAAATATTACAACAAAAAAAAGTATATCAATTACAACAGGATACTTAAAAAATGTATATATCTTTCACAAAAAATCACAGCTACAAGACATGTAATAAATTCTAAAAATAAATGTAAATCATCATGGAATATCATAAAAAAGTCATTTGATAATACAATTGATAAAAATGACATAAATGAATTAATTATTAATAATAAAAAATGTACTGACTCTAAACTAATTTCTGACTATTTTAACAATTATTATATAGATTTAACTAATAAAGATTTGACAACTTGTAAAGTGACAAAAAATACTACAAATATACCTATAAATAATAATTCTATGTTCATTACACCAGTAAATGTGTCTGACATACTTAAAATAATATCCGCACTCAAAAACACAAAATCTGTTGGTTACGATCAACTAAATACAAGAATTATAAAAGAATGCGCCTATATTATAGCTGAACCATTGACTCATCTAATAAACAAATCCTTAGAAGAAGGTATATTTCCATCACGACTAAAAAAATCTATAGTAAAACCATTATATAATAGAGGTGATCCGCTTAATACCGGTAGTTATAGACCCATTACCTTAGTACCAATAATTTCAAAAATCTTTGAGAAGGTAATGAGTGATAAATTATATAACTTTTTAACAACATTCAAGATATTAAAGAATTCTCAATATGGGTTTCGGAAAAAAGTTCCACAACATTAGCCTGCTTTACACTCATAAAAAGTATAACTGAAAGTTTAAATCGAAAAATATACCCTTTATCAATTTTCTTAGATATGACAAAGGCTTTCGATTTCGTATCTCACAATTTATTATTACAAAAAATGTATAGGTATGGTGTTAGAGGTCAACAGCTCGAATGGTTTAAAAGTTACCTATACAGGGTTATTTGTAAAACATTAACAACCTCTCAGGGCTAGATTGAGAACATCATAAACAACAACTTTTGTTTTATGACCTTGGAACAAAACTAAATATTTTTTCCAAAAAAACATTTCCAAGTTTTTGTTGCACTCTCTAACATTTCAATATCCTTCCGTGTTGCGTCATTCATATTTGATAATAATAGTATAAACCCTCAATGCAATCACGTGACTGGCACGCTATTGGCCAGCGGTTTTCGGAAAGCGCGTAGAAGGGTTTCGCGCCGCCCACACGCTTCGCTATACGTCTTCGTATTATCAGTTTAACTAACACAGCGAAGCGCAAATGTTTGCAGGATGTAACAGAATTTGTTCCTCTCGTGGCAACGATGACGAATGTTTATCATATTGTGAATGTTTGTATTTTATGTTTACGTCCGGAATTAGGATTCCCGGAAATTTTTACTCTGAAGTGCCGAGCAAAAAGTGATGTTCAGTCTCATGTTCCAATTTAAACACTTGACTAATTAATTTCCATAAGATTATTTAGTTATTTGGTATTCGTATAACGTAGTAAAGTTAATTATTATTTTATACCTTTTCTTAAACTATGTACCTAATCTCCCGGATCCTATCTAATAATAGGATCCTCAACTCCTGATAATGAGACCGACTGTTAAGTATACTTTGAAATAAAAAAGAATTTTCGTAATCGGTCAAACAGTCTTTGAGATTCCGTATCATACCTACATACATAAAAAAAGTCCCGACAAATTAAAAATCGCATTTTTAAGTCGTTTAAAAAAAGTTATAAAGCTAAATGAAAGTTAATTACGAACAAGAAAAAAAATATTTCTCAATTTTAACAATCTAAGTTAAAATAAGGTACCTATTTAATTATTTATGAACAAAAGACAATATGATTATTATCAATCTTTTTTTTTTAGTAAAACTGCTTGTACTACTACTTTACTTTAATTTATCTTATTCAAGGTAAACTAATGAGTTATTTAATCGAACAATAACTAAAATCCGATAATCACAATAAATTAAAAACTTGTCAACATTTGATCTGGCCGGCCTATCCATCAAAAGCCGTAATAATATTAATCGTGACTCATTATGTAGGTACATAGGTAAACCACAACGCCTTCATACTCTTACTTATCAAAGCATAAAACTGACCGTATTAAAAATGATAAAAGGTTAAATCGTTTTGTTTAGGCACACGGCATGTTTAGATACCTAGGTACGTAATTTACGTGTATGACTAATGTATTCAACATTTAACTATTTCTATAAAGTAATATGACACACGAATCCATTAAACATTAAAAACAGGCCATCAACTTGAAATTCCGGCTACCAGAACCAAGAAATAGAAGTGCATTTTAAAATATATTTTTTTGGGAAGAAAGGAGTCAGTGATATTAATTTACATTCAACAATAGAATAAAAGCAAATAAGTTTCATCAAAACAAATTATTTTTCAGTTTCAAAATAGTAGGTATCTTTTCTATCCATCTATCAGAATCTTACTGTAAAGACAAGGCTGTATGGTCTAGTATCATTGCCTATATCAAATCAAGATGAATTAAAATTAAACCCTGCAATGTGACATTTATGTATTTGTTTACATTTTTTTGCAACTTTTAACGTTTATGAATCATTAGTTTTAGATTTAACAGTTTTTGCAACTTACTTTTAGTTGCACTACTATTTTGCGACGTTGCTACTGACCATTGCAAATTGAAAATTTAGTTCTTTCCACCATAAGACAATTAAAAGGAAATTAAATAGTAAGTATGTTTAATGTAATCTTTTGTTGGGATTTTATTTAATATTAAAGTGTGGAAGTTTTAATTCATTCTTTATACCTAAGTTACCTATGTAAGATTTTGCGTATTTTGTGATACAAGATTAAATGTTGTCTGTTACTTTGCACCTCTGTACAGATGTGTACAAGATCTTGTTGATCTCCCTTAAACAATTTTAAATAAACCAATCTATTTAAAATTTTATAAATGTCATACAATTTCTATTCTCTTGACAAAAATATTGAAGAGAAAGCTCATCTTTGTGCTCAACAGCTTTCTTTATTGTTATTTCCTATGATTGTTATTGATATTCCTTTCTTTTAGTAACATAAGTTTACATTACTAATATAAAGTAAAATTAAATTCTTAGAGGAAGCATAAATTAATAATGTTATTTTTGAATTGATAAGACAAAAAAATTAACTAAATTATTAAGCATGTAATTTAACTATTTTATTTTCTTTTAGTTTGGAATTCAATAGCAGCAGATGTATTTGCTTAGATTTAAAATGTCAAAGTAAAGTCCTCATTTAAATAAAAATATTTTTATTTTGCATATGTAACTTTTTGGTATTGCTAATATTGCAATTAGAATTCAATCCAACACCTCTGATGGAATGTTTGTTTTATGAATTCCACAATACATATTTCAGTATGGATTGTATTTTCTATCCAGTAAACATCTGTTCTTTAATAAGTCTCATAATCTCTACAGGTAAACAACTTGTCAAAAGTTGTATATCAACCATGCTGGCAAAGAGCTGATCAAACCAGCTGGGATTAGGTACCTCAAGCGAGCTAGACCAGGAAACTATCAAACCTTCCTGCAAATTTTCAGAGGAAAATCTCAATTGAACATCAATCATAATAATAATAAAATTATTTTATTATAAACAAAAGGCCTTGTTTTTTATTAATCTTGGTATTGTATGTCCCTATGGTATTTAGTAACTGTATTAATATGACTCAATATCTTTTATTCCTTTCTTCATCTAATTTGTTATAATAATATTTTTGTATAATAAATTAGGAACTGAAATAATTTTTTTGTAAACAAAAAATAGACTTTAATTTAATAAGCTTTAATTTTTATGCTTAATATTGTTACATTCTTGTTAAATTTTACATTCAATTGTTTTTTTTTTTTACAATTTATTATGAACAAACTTTATACAAAAAAAAACCTAAGGGCAATATTTTTATTATTCTGACTGCTTCATTTACAAAAAATTGCAAATATGAATTATACAATTAACTTAAAAAATATGATCTTAACTCTGTTAAACTGATTTCATGATGGAATTAGGATCTGGGCATAAAGATTCTTCTCAAGTTAAAAGACAAACTTAAGTTTTAGCTCATTGATTTTGTTTTAACAAATTAAAAATAAAACAAAAACATAATAAAATGATTGTATGGGTTTGGAACCACACACCATTTAGAATTGATAGTTTTATGGAGACCAGCTAGTTTGTGAGTATCGCGTTTAGGTAATGAGAATGACTTGTCTGTTTGAACGCTTAATTGATACTGACTTGCTTGCTTTTATATTTGCTTAGGAATGTGAAACATACAATGAAATTATGTTAATGTATTGGTGAACCTATACAATGATGCTTATTTTAATTTAAATTTTATTCTATGGTACCTCTAAGGGTTAAATCCCGGGGATGTCTATGTGTATCCCGCACATATTGTTCTATGTAATCACCTTCACAACCTACACATAATCCACACCTAAAAATTAATTGATCATTCACTCTCGATAGCACTTGTGAGTTTGACTTAATCTGGTCGAAAGCCCAAGTGATTTTCTCCACTAACATTTCACGGCTTGTGATTTCACGTCCACTATACACCAATGTTTTGACGTGTCCCCATAAATAAAAATCTAATGGCGTGATATCCGGCGACCTAGCGGGCCAGGCACGAGGTCCGCCGCGCCCAATCCAACGACCAGGTAAATTGTTATTTAAAAAATTCCGGACTTCGCGAGCATTATGCGCTGGCGCTCCGTCATGTTGATAATACATAACACGTAAATCAGCGAGGGGTATATCTTCCTCTAAATCTGGTTGTGTTTCAGTGAGGAAACGCAGGTATGTTTCTCCATTGAGTCGCTCCAAAAAGACAGGGACTAGTAAAGTTGAATTTACAATTCCTGCCCACACATTGACGCTAAATCGATGTTGAAAATGATGTGGTCTAGTTTTGTGTGGATTTTCATGGCACCACAAATGCTCATTGCGAGAATTGAACAAAGCGACTCTGCCAAATGTTGCTTCGTCAGTCCATAAAATAGTTGGCCTCTCATTTAGCACCCAGTTACAAAAAGCAACTCGCGCGGGTTTATCGGGTTCGTTTAATTCTTGGACGCGAAGAAGGTGAAAAGGATATTTCCCTTCATTGTGTACAACACTCCATGCGAAGTATTGCGATATATTAAACCGCCGGGCTGCATCGTTGGTGCTCGCTGCTGGATTGGCTTCGAAGAACTCCAGGATGTCTTCTTCCTCTCGAACTGTGCGCCTTGGCGGACGACCACTATCTCTTAAAGGAGAACGGAATTGGCCGTAATCGCGTAATCGTTGTATGGCAGCTAGCATTGTCACGCGGCTTTGAGTAGGCACATTTGGAAATTTAATCGCATATTGACGACATGCTTCTGAAACGTTGTCATCGCATTTCGCTAAAATGCGAACCATTTCAGTATATTCGATATTGGAATATGGCATAGTGAACTTATTAACTGAAATCAACGGACTGAAAACTGAAATAAGCAATAAGAACACGTTGCGCGGGCACATCAAAGCGTAAGACTGCGACGGCGCATCAAAGCGTTAATTACGTCAAGTCAAGCGTGTTAACTTCGCCCATTTTGTGGGTGGAGCTAAAATCAGACTATTTTAACTGTTTTTTTTTTCATTGCTGTATAGAGTTTTTAACATTAGAGAAATCAATTTTAATATTTTTAATTTTTTTTTTTTTTTTTTTTTTATTATTCTTTATTGCACAGATCAATCATGTACAAAGGGCGGACTTAACGCTATTACAGCATTTTCTGTCAGCCAACCCAGAATAGTGCAGGAGAGAAGTCAGTAGGGTGTGCACAGAAGTTAAAGAAAAATTAAAAAATATATACATAGCGATAGACACCTATAAATATATATAATAATAATACAGTAAATTAATTAAATCAATGTTATACATAATATAATATAAAATACATAAATATACAAATACATAATATACATAAATATGCACAAACATATACATATATAAGTACATAAATATTTAACATATATACATAAATATATATATATATGAATCCAATTATGAGAATGGTATTGATAAAAAGACATCACGCAGTGTTGACAGACGACAGATAAAATTGTTTTACTTGGCGCTTGAAGGAATCGCGCGATGGAGCTCTACGAATAGAATCAGGCAAAGTGTTCCAAAGCCGGGCTGCAACTAGAGAGAAAGAGTTGGAAACAAAGCCAGATTTATGGGAAGGTATGAAAAGGGTAAGGAATTGAGAGGATCGTAAGGGCTTATTATGAGTAGAGGAAAGAAGAGAAAATTTAGAGGATAAGTAAGTGGGAGCATTAGGGTCGGTAAGAATGGAGTAGAGAAGACATAGAATCCGAGTATATCTACGTTCCCGTAAAGGAAGCCAGTGTAACTGTTTCCTAAAACGAGAAACGTGGTCGAATTTGCGTAAGCTAAAGATAAAGCGAATGCCAGTGTTAAGGAGACGATTAAGTTGTTGCAGGAGTTCTTCCGACAGATCTAGATAGCAGGAGTCACCGTAATCAAGAATTGGAATCAAGAGGGTAGTAACAAGCTGGATTTTAGTTTCCATGGGCAAAAAATTTTTTAAACGCATCATGGAATGCATAGTGGCGTAAAACCTACGAGAAACTTCTTTAATATGTTCCCCCCAAGTGAGTTTACTGTCAATGATAATGCCGAGGTCTTTAACACTACTGCTGAACTCTATTGGTATATTATTATATCTTAGGCAGGGCAGAGTCAGAACATCTAGCTTAGCCAACTGTCTCCTGCTGCCTATAATGATGGCTTGACACTTGGATGGATTGACAGTGATACCATATTTAGCGGACCAAAGAGAAATGCGGTGGAGATTATCGTTTAGGGAGTTAATAGCCGCGGCAAGATCATTGACAGCAGAGTGTTCGTAGAGCTGCAAGTCATCGGCATACAGATGGTAGTGCGAAGTTAAAATTTTAGTGATTGCGTTTATAAAAACAGAAAATAACAGAGGAGATAATATGCCGCCTTGAGGAACACCGGCACTCACTTCGCACCAATCAGATTGTAGCTGACCAATGCGTGTGGATTGCCGGCGCCCTCGAAGATAAGAAGAAAACCATTCAACAGTAGATTCTGAAAAGTTAGCATGGGAAAGCAATGCAAGAAGGAGGTCATGGTCTACTGCATTAAAAGCATTGCTAAAGTCAATTAGCACGAGCACTGTGAGTTGCTGGTTTTCCATGGCAATACGAATATCGTCCGTGACTTTTAACAATGCTGTTGTTGTGCTGTGACCTGGGCGAAAGCCCGATTGGAGTGGATTGAATAAGTCGCATTTATGAAGGTAGCAAGAGATTTGTTGGTGTGCAATGGACTCCAGGATTTTGGATAAAAAGGGGAGGATTGTTATAGGACGAAAATGAGAAGGTAGCGAAGGATTTGATATTTTAGGGAGTGGGAGAACAAAAGCCTTGCGCCACATCTCAGGAAATGTACTCGTGGAAAAGGAGAAGTTTACGATGTGAGTTATGGAGGGAATTAGAAAATTGAGGATAAGGGTAATCATAATTCGACTTATTCCATCGCAACCAACCGCCTTAGATTTGATCGAAAGAATGGTTTTCTTAACATCATTCTCCGTAATAGGAGAAAAGTTGAAAGGTGGGGAAGTGATTCTAGGCAAGCCATGTATTTCAGAAAGCGTTGAAAGTTTAGTTTGCAAGTCGAGGACTGGAGGTGAAGAGAAGTGAAGATTAAGATTGTTTAAATCCAATTGAGATTGATCAGAGAGAGTTTGAGACTTGCCAATACCGAGGTTATTTAAAAATTTTAAAGCTTCCTCGGGAGAAGATTCACGTATTTTGTCAAAGATATATCGGCGTTTGAGCTTTCTACACAACTGGTTGCAGCGATTCCTTGCAGCTTTATAAGCTGACCAGTTGAGAGCAGAACGGTCCCTCTTATACTTACGGAAGGCTTTATCCCTCTTGACTCTCGCTTTTTTTAAATCGTCATTAAACCAAAGGTTTGAATTTTTTTTTTATTTTAACAGGGCGTAGAGGCGAGTGTCGGTCGAATAATTGAATTAATTTAGAGCACATAAAATGTAACTTCTCGTCAATTGACGACAACACCTCTATCTGGTCCAAGGAATAAGAGTAGCATCTTCCAATAACCTATCGAGATCTAGGTAACGGTAGCTTCGCAGCAGCAGCATCTTGGGTTTGGGCTTAGGTGATCTGAATTTAAAGGAGGCGAATATTAGATCGTGGTGAGAGAATTCCGGCGCTGAAAACTGACCAAATTTAGAGACCAAGTCACCTTTAGACGTTATAATTAAGTCTAAGAGACTGTCGGGACCGTCGATTGGGTGGTGTGTTGCAGCGAGCGGTAAAACCTGGAGGTTAAAGGAGTCTAGTAAAAATCTGAGCTTAGACGACCGATAATTATTCTTGATCAAACAGGTGTTGATATCCCCCATTACAATAACATTAGTGTACTTAGGCATCAGATTCTCGAAGAGGGACTCAAGAGAAGAAAAATAATTGATATTGGGGGGACAATAGACCACTCCAAGGGCTATCTTGGTGCCTACATCTATCTCGATGAATAAATATTCAGATGATGCGTTATACTGGGAAGTTGATTGACAGATAAGTTTGTAAGGGATGTGACTTTTTAAATATATTGCAACACCCCCACCAGTTCTTCCGATTCGATCATTCCTGATTAAGATGTAATTAGGTATAGAAAAAGAAGTAGAAAGAAGAGAAGGTTTTAACCAGGTCTCGGAAATAAGAACAGCATGAATGGATGCCTGGTTAAATGTAGAAAAGAGATCGGAAAAATGACTTGGAACACTTTGTGCATTGATGTGACAAATATTTAAATTCTTACGAAAATGTGAGAATTCATTGGACAGTAAATCTCCAAGTAATTGAAAATTATCATCAGTACTAAGAAAAGATATGTCGTCATCATCATCTCTTGCAGAATAAAATGATTCAGAGCTTGAATTCATAATGCATATACAAATAAATAAAATATATATTTATATAATAATATATTTATATATAACAAATATCTAAATATACTTATATGAAATCAAAGAATTAAAAAAAAAGAAACTAAAATAAATCAAGTAGATTGACTAGACTAATCATACACATTCTGTTGGCTCACAACAATTCACTTAAAATACGTAACTAATGAGAATTACTAAAATACATAAGCAAAAAAAAAAAAAAAAAATACAATGCACGTTAAGGTCTAGAAACCATGTACCTAAGTGAGTTACAAAAAAGTTTGCTCATCCCAAAAACACAAAAGTTAAAATGGATTAATAATAATTATAGTTGTTTAATAATAGTAAAAAGAAACACATGTAAATAAAACTTTGTAAATAAAAAAAATCGTAATAAAGTAGATATTAAAAAAAATATATATATCCATCATGCACATGAAAGCTAAAATACATTCGTTTACCATAATGACATGACTATATAAAAAAAAGTAATTTTATCCATTTAATTGTAGCTAACGAATACAGATTGAGAAACATGTATCTAATATAAAATAAATAAAATGTAAAAAGGAACACTTCTAATAAAATATCTATAGAGTAAGAGCGGCATATTTGGGATAAATGTTTGTTTTTTTTTGCGAATATCTTTAAACAAGAAACAGCATAGTTCGAACAAGAATGCGTTAAATTATTCTTAATTTTCTAGATATCGAGCTATTCCACATTACCTGGAGTAACTCAAATATACCGACCTTCCTCAATCTATTAGACATGAAAAAAAAAGTGTGCTAAAACACAATCATCCAAGTCACTAGCAATTGACAGTTGGCTCAGATGTCAACTTGACGAGTGTCAACCGTATGGAATTGATAAACAAATATACCCGATTTAACATGTAATTTGGATAAAGAATAAAAATATTGTAATTGCTACGGGTACACTAATAATAATTAAACGAAAAGAGAATATAGTATCATAATTACCCACAAGAATTGACCATTGTGGGACAATATAAACATCATTGTGATGGTAAAAAAACAATTAAGTGTAAGTGAACTTTAACTTAAGATAAGCATTGTGTAGATTTTAAATAAATTTCACACACATGCATATCAATTGCAAGTAATACGAAATGTTATCGAAAGAATAGAGGGACTTCAAAATGTACTATGGGATGATTATAAATAAAATAAATGACAGTAAAACAAGATAAAGAATACATAGGATAACAACATACTATTGCTTCTTGACCAAATTTCGTCGCGTAAGTGGCCTTTTGCTGGCGTCAGGAAGAGCTGAAGGGCTGACTCGAGGCAGCACAGAGCTGGCAGGCTTGTCAACGGACCGTGATGAAGGCGATGGACTGGGGAACATCTTCAGGCATTCATCGAAATCTTCCTGAGTGGTGACACGCCTGCGCTCATTATTTGGCAGTTTGATATATATGTTTCCATTAAGGGTCCAGGTGTTAGTTATGCCAAATCTTTTTCTAGCTTTTGTATGAAAGTAAAAATTAATGAGTTATGAAAAGTCATAAAACAAAAGTTGTTGTTTATGATGTTATCAATCTAGCCCTGCGAGGTTGTTAATGTTTTACAAATAACCCTGTATAACAGAGAACAATGTGTGCTGATAACAAAAAATTGCAAGTTTAAAATGCAATTTTTTTTCTCTAATTATCTGGTAAATCGCTACGGAGTTCCACAAGGGAGTGTTCTAGGACCTTTACTATTTCTTATTTATATAAACGACATGCCAGATGCATTAAATCACGAATGTATCTTATTTGCTGATGATACAACAATTAATATAAAATGTAATAATAGACAGGATATTGAACGGGAAGCCAACACCGTTTTGACAAAAGTAATAAACTGGCTAGATATTAATAATCTACAAATCAATCTATCTAAAACTAAAATTATACAATTTCAAACATCGAACAGTAATTTTTTAGATATAAATGTATCAGGGAACAATACGAAACTTGAAAACGTTAATTCAACATTATTTTTAGGGGCCCATGTAGACAAATACTGTAATTGGAAAGAACATGTGAATGCAATATATGATAAAATTGAGAAATTTGTATACGTTTTAAAACGTCTCAAAAAAGTAGCCACTAAAGAAGCTGCAATGTTAGCATATCACGGATATGTATCTTCCAATCTTCGATATGGAGTTATAATATGGGGAAATTCCGTAGATTCAGATAGAGTTTTTAAAGTTCAAAAAAAATGTTTAAGATCGCTATGTGGTGTAGGATGTTTAGACAGTTGCAAACCGCTCTTTAAATCATTAAGAATTCTTCCTTTTCCTTGTCTGTATATATACGAAGTAAGTGTGTTTGTCCAAAAACATCGACATTTATTTAAGACAAATGGTGATGTATTGGGTACAAATTCTAGACATAAACATAAGCTCTATGCTCCTGTACAAAAGTTAAAATAAAAATAAAATAAAAATAGCCTTTATTTCTACTACTTACAACTTATACTTTTATAGTTTATATTGCTAGATCTAAATTCTATTTCTAAGTAAACAAGTGTATTATAAGG
Source organism: Vanessa cardui (assembly GCF_905220365.1). Classification (NCBI taxonomy): domain Eukaryota; kingdom Metazoa; phylum Arthropoda; class Insecta; order Lepidoptera; family Nymphalidae; genus Vanessa; species Vanessa cardui. The sequence goes on along the minus strand of NC_061153.1, from coordinate 5,510,223 downwards.
AAAAAAAAAATATATATATATTTTAAATTTAACAAGTAGTAGTCGCCTCTCTGGCGTAGGCCTCTCCTAAACCTTTCCACTCTTCACGTTCCCGTGCCTCACGCATCCATAAGGGCCCCCGTCTTTGGTTAAAGATATCATTCCACCTTTTGCTTGGTCGTCCTCTTCTTCTTTTTATGTCTCTTGGTACCCATTCTGTTACGCGTTTTGCCCATCTGGTATTGTTCATTCTACAGACGTGTCCTGCCCAATGCCATTTGAGTTGTCTCACTCTTTTCCTCACATCTGTTATTTTGGTTATTTTCCTAATACTGATATTGCTGACCTTATCAGATAGTTTTAAACCGAGTATGCTTCTTTCCATCTTACGTTGGCAGATGGCTAATCTATCTTCATCTTGTTTCCTTAATGACCAAGTCTGACATCCGTATGTTAAGCAGGGTAATATCGTTATTTCGAAAAGTCTCTTCTTAATATTTACATGAATTTCGTTGTTTTTCATTATTTCTTTCGATCCCCAGTATTTCTTCCACGCTAGAGTTATCCTTCTTTTAATTTCTTTTTCTGTATTGTTTTCAAAAGTTACGAGTTGTCCCAGGTATATATACTCTTTTACGTATTCGATCTTTTCATTTTTTACCGTAATATCTTGAGGAATTCCGTTGGTTAGGATCTTGGTTTTCGTCGTATTCATTGACAGTCCTACTTTTTGACTCTCCGCTGCCAGTTCATTCATCATACTCTCCAATTCAGTGGCGCATTCTGCGAAAATCACTATGTCGTCCGCGAAACGTAAGTGATTCAGTAGTTCTCCATCTATTCGTATTCCTCTTGTTTCCCAGTCCAGGCGTCTGAAAATGGATTCGAGCACTGATGTGAATAACTTCGGGGAGAGCGGGTCCCCCTGTCTAACTCCCCTATGTATTGGAAATTCTGCACCTTCGCGTTCTAGACGTTTTTTGGCGAAGCACTTTGTATATATATTTTTAATTAGGTTTACATATTTTTGGTTGACGCCTTGTTGTGTGAGTGCTGTCCATATGGCTTCGAAGTGTAGAGAATCAAATGCTTTTGTGTAGTCTATAAAGCAGATATATATAGTCTTTCTATACTCTTTTACTTTCTCTATTACTTGTGTCACAGTGTGGATGTGGTCTACAGTCGAGTATCCTTTCCGGAAACCTGCTTGTTCGCGCGGTTGGTGTTCATCTAGGGTCCCTGTTATTCTATTCAATATGATCTTTGAAAAAATTTTGTATAAGTTCGACATGAGACTGATGGGTCTATAGTTGTTTAGATTACTTCTATCTCCTTTTTTGAACAGTAGAATGATTGTGGATTTTGACCATTGGTCCGGTGTGGTTTCGGTTCTAAGAATGTTATTGAACAAAGCTTGTAGAGGTTTCAAGAGTATGGTCGATAGAGATTTAAGGGTTTCGTTAGTAATGTTGTCGCTTCCTGGGGACTTGTCATTTTTTTGGGATTTTATTGCGAACTCGATCTCTGAAGTTAGAATTGTAGGTATCTCCTGGTTTACATTTTCTCCGTTGAACTTGCTTGATTTTTTGTAGAGAGGTGGGTATGTTTTATCTGCACCAGCATAGAGTTCTTTGTAGAATTGTGTGGCTTCATTTATGATATCAGGACGTTTTGTTAGCGTAATACCCTGTTTATTCTTCAAGTTGCCTGTCCATTCTGATTTTTCTATTAACTCTTTATAAGCTTTACGTACTCCTCCCGTTTGACTTATAAATCTTTCGAAGGTGCTCTGTCGTATTGCCCGTTTTTGTTGTGTAATATTTCTATTAATTTGTTTGCTTATTCTTGTTAGTTCGCGTTTCACATATTTTGTTCTCTTTTTCGTATATAGTTCTTTTCTTTGCTGTAATAGTTCTTTTGTTTCATCATTTATATATTTATTTGCAAGTTTTCTTTTTTGGGGTAGCTGTTTTGAAAAGTTTTGTAACTCAATTTCTAGCTTATCGTATTGATTTTGTACTGTTGTATGTGTATTAATTGTTTCCATAAATTTGTGTTCCCAATGTTTAGCGTCGTTTTCTGAGATATTCGGTATGAATCTGGTATACCCAGCGGAGTTTATTTTTCTTCTTTGTGGCTTTAAAGTTAATGACAGCGCACATCTAATCATCCTGTGGTCAGAGTTGAAGTTCAGGTTTTTTATTACATCGAAATTCTTTATATAGGTTGGTTGGTTTGTTAGTATGTAGTCTATCTCGTTAAAGTGTTTATTGTTTGGTGATCGCCATGTCCATTTTTTATGAGGTTTGCATTGCGTATGATTGGAAGAGTGACCAGATAGAGTTGTCAGAAATTTGTATTTCTAGTATCGCCACGCGGTCCGAGAGACATTTGAAATTTACTATTTTATTTTTTAAATGTTTTTTAATTAAAAATCCTACTCCGTTTCTTCCGTTCGTTCCACGTGAATGAAATAAGGTAAAATCTGTGTATTCTTCTATTGATTCTTTTTCTTTTCTTATCTCACACAAACCTATAATATCCCATTTTATTGACATAACAGCGTGCCTTAGTTCTTCTATTCTACTGTCCGATAATAATGTTCTCACATTAAAGGTTGCTATGTAGAGATTTTGTGATGTCATTCTCTTGATTATGTTTTTGCTATTAATCTGGTCTTTTTGGTTTTGAATGTGGTTTAGGAGGCGTTGGTCTGGCTTCTCCACGGTGACCAGCCGGCTTGGAGAAGGTAGAGAGGTTACAGAGGCGCCAGTTAGTTTTTTTGGATCCCTTCCCTATTTTGGTAGAGTCAGGTCATTGAGGTTTGGCTGTGGCGGGCGTAGGAAACTAGTTATGGGTTGTGACTTGTTTCTTTTAGGTAATTGTTTAGTCTTTTCGTTGTTGCAACCTTTTCTTGTTTCGTTCGTGGTTTCTTCCGGCGATATAGACATGAAACGTTTGTTTGTGTTTCTTTCTGTTGGTGTATGGGCTTCTGATTTTTGTGGCCTTAGAGTCACAATTTTATCGTACCGTAGAACTACTTTTTTCCCCGCCTCTCGCTCGCGTTTAAACTCTTCTTGTAATTCTTTTCGTTTTTGTAGCACGTTAGGGGGGAAATCTTCTTTCAGATAGATGTTTGTACCCTCTAATGATTTCTTCTTTTTTAGTAACTCTATTTTCCTACTTGTTGTTGTCACTGTAACGGCTACTGGTCTTGCTTTTCCGGAATATTTCCCCATCCTATTAACGTGTTCTATTTCCCACTTTTGACAAGGTATTTCCATCACATTGTTTATGATATTCAATACTATTGAGAGTAAGCTTTCATAACCCTTTTCTTTTTCTTCGATGCCAAAAAATATTATGTTTTTCCTTCTAAGTTGTTTGTCTAAAATATCTATAAATTTTTGTTGTTGTTCTATTTTTGTTTCCAACTGTTTAGTTTTAGTTTCAAAAATGGAGAATTTTTCATCTATTTTTTTATTTATCGCCTCTTTAATATTTTGTTCCATCTCTTTCATTTCCTTCTTGTTATCTGCTATGTCGGTCTGTATCTTTTGTAAAATTTTTGCAATTTCTTCCATTGTGAATCTACCGGTCACGCCCAAAGTTAGTTTTATATAAAAAAAAATGTATATTGTATGGCGATACGCATATATAACAATATTCCCGACCACTTAAAGGATTTACCATTTACTATGTTTAAAAAAAAGGTATTTGATTTGCTTTTAAATAAATTATACTATAACGTTAATGAATATTTATGTGACAAAAATTGATGAAAATATTGAAACTATTTGTATTATTATGTAATCCTTATTTTTGGCAATCTAAATTATTTATTCCTTAATTTTATTTTATTATTTTATTTTAATGTGATTGAATTTATGGCAGTCTTGCTTTTGTTAATGTTATATAAATTATTATTTATTGCATGTTTAATATTTTGCACACCGATAAATCGGTAGAATATGAGAATTTATATTAATGAACACCTGTATTGTGTACCATATTCTTGCAAATAAATAAATGAATTATGAATTATTATAAAACCATGTTGTTCAGTAACTATATGATGACAATTTTTTTCATAACAGAAATCGTATATAATTTTTTCAAATAGTTTAGGAAACGTTGAGAGCTTCGAAATGGGCCTGTAATTTTTAACGTCGTGCTTATCTCCAGATTTCAGTATAGGTACAGTAAAAGATTGTTTCCATATTTTAGGCATAGTTCCTGACGAAAGAGACAATTTGAATAAAACGGAAAGTCCTGTACTAATATTAAAGCAACATTTCTTTAGAAAAATGGGTGGTATCCCGTCAGGCCCGGTTCCCTTAGTTATATCCAAATTCTTAAGGTATGAAAGAATAATAGAAGGAGAAATATCTACAGAATTAATGCTAACTACATTTTCATCGTAACCATCTAGTTCAGGAGAGCGATTATTTAAATTTGATTCAAAAGCCGAATGAAAAAATAAATTGAACAAATCACATATTTTATAACCAACTGAAGTTTTAGAATTTACATATTTCCAAAAATACCTACTATTTTTACGTATTTGAGTTTCAGCATTATTCTGATATGTAGATAACTCATCTTGGATACGTTTTTGCTTTTTTCTTAGTAAGGAAAATGTATCGTAATCAGAAGTGGCACCATAGTTCTTCCATTTCTTGTGGTATTTTAATTTCTCATTAACAATTTTAATTAGGGGTTTAGAGTACCATATTGGAAATCTGCCATCGATCCCATAAACTTTTTTAACAGGAACATTTTTTTTAATGATATCATTAACGATGTCATAAAAGGAATTCACAGCAGTTTCTATATTATTTGAATCTAAGACTTCTTCCCAGTTTATATCAGCTTGAGCACAGTTTATAGCATCATAATCAGCTGCTTTAAACAGTCGCATTATTCGTGGTTGTGATTTAAGATCTTGATCTATAACGATATCAACTGTTATTTCTAATGCGGGATGATGCTTGCCTACAGAAACTAAGGGAAACTCGCCATTAATAACCTTACATTTGTAATTAGAAATTACTAAGTCAAGCAACCTACCATTGCTATTTCTTATTAAGTTATATTGTTGGAGACCATTGAAATTTAGGAATGTAGATAAAGATTCTGCTAACGGTATAGAAGAATCGCTAATTAATGACACAGAGTCATACGATTCAAACCATTGCGCTTGCGCAAGATTAAAGTCTCCAACTATCAAAAACTTGTCCAGTGGGTTATCAAGGATCTTATAGGAAATAGTTTCATAGAATTCAATTTCAGCATCATATAGCAAAGCGCAAGGTGGAAAGTAACAACAGACTACATGATAACTTAGCCTATGTGATTCCTGTGACAAAGTTATTGTTAATGATAAAATATCAGCTGTAGCATTTACTGACTTTATACGTACTACATCACAAACGAGAAATTCTCTACGGACAGCAATAAGGACACCCACCCCCCTTTGTGTCACCTCGCGCGTTGTAGTCGCGGTCACATCTATAAACATTATATCGTCGATCATTATATGATCATTATATGTCGAACATTTCATTGTTATAAATAGAAGGCAACAACCATGTTTCTGTTAAACAAATTATATCGTAGTTACATAATAATAAATTACGTAAAAAGTTTTGTGTTTTCGTACGGAGGCCACGAACAATTTGGTAATAGATCGACAGGTCAGTTAGCATAACTATTAGAATAGGAAACAATGCATATAATATTTATACTCAAAAAAATGTAAATTTTAATAAAATTGACACATTTATAGTAAAATAGAATAAATAAAACTAAAATAAAACTATGAGAGAACCACCTCAAAGAATTGTTACCTTTACACTTCGCAAAAACTGCACCCGAAAAAGAATGACGAAATAAAATTAAGCTATTAAAAAATAGTTCAACGATAAAAACTAAAACTATGAATAAAAAATAACACCTATTTTATTTTGTTTAAATCCTGCTCACTTTTAATATGTATAACAGGGCTAGTATCATTACGTCGTACAAAGATCGCGCAATGTTTTACCCATATGTGTTCGAATTTATTTTCTTTAGCAATCTTTTTTGCTTCAAAAAGTAGACTTTATTACTACTTGCCAACAAACCCAATTTCGGAAGCTTTTAAATGCTTAATCTTACGCAAATGACTTAAACAATTATCCTTTTTATGCCGGGCTAAAAACTTTACAACAATTGGTTTCGGTTTATTTATGTTGTTATTAATTGGAGCAACACGAGTTATGAAATCTATATCTAAGGACGGGTCAATATTGAGATCAGCCTTTCGACACAAAGAAGTAAACAAACCAATAAGATTTTCACCCTTTTTCTCTGGTACTCCCAATACTTCTATGTTAGATCGCCTTGCCCACTGGTCCTTACAATTCAATTCATTTTTAAGTGTAGCGACAGAATTATTTATTAATTCAACTTCATTTTTTGTAGATTTTAGAGATTTTAAGTTGTTCTCCATGTTGTCGACTCTTTTGGAAATTTCATCATACTTGGCACTAAACAGTTCAATGGACGATTTAAATTCCTGCAATTCAACTTTTAAAGGCTCCAATTCTTCACGAATATATTTTCTAAAAGTCTTTTCCAAAGCGCTTTTCATATTATTCATTTCAGATTGGATAAGATCACGTATAGAATCGATACACAATACAGATTCAGTATCAGTAAAAATCGGTGAACTTGGAAGATCATCCACAAGGTGCTTATCGGACGGTTTCTCTTCACTTTTTTCTTGTGCTTTATTGTTACTACCAGAAGGTCGAATTTTAATACAAACAGGACATATCCATGTACTACGAGCTGTTGGCGAGTCATTTTTAAATTGAACGCAATCTTGATGGTAATTGTTAGTGCATGTTGTTGTTATACATTTTATGCGTTTTTGGTTGACGTTTATTCTTACATTGCATACTTGGCAGAAGACAGTCCTTTTTTCCATTACTAAATTTAAATGGCAGAAATAATATAAACAAAGTAAACGAAAAATATATATTTCTTTGTACTGAAACTGATGGGGATCGATCATTGAACCTCAAGTATTGTGGCAGGCAGGCCCATTCACCGATATTTCAAGCGACCATTAATGATCGAAGTGAATTTAACTATCGCTAGCAAAACTTGTATTATGTAGTAAGCTTGAGCGAGTACTTGAGAATATGTTCTTTGTTTTTTTTTTCAACACATATCACAGCACAAACAAAAGTGGGTAAACGTAGTTTAGACACACACTTATTTTGAATATTTTATAGAAATAGGCCATAAAAACGAACTTTTTCCTTATAGTTTTTCAGTTCTGAGCACAATATTTATTCAAACTTTAATATGGTTAATTCACTTATGCAATAAATTTAAGTTTTATAAGCAAAAAATAATTTAATATGAGGAGCTATGAAATACACTTATGATGCGCATGACGTTCGATGACATGAATAATTTTTTATATAATAATGTAATAAAATGTTTATTCATAAAATGTTTTGGTTTAGCTCTTCTTTGGCTTTTCTGGTCTTTAGTACGTTATCTTTATTGTATTGTAATCTGAATTAGATGTGCCTGAATCTTTCAATGATGTCGATTAATTCCTCAAATCGTTAGAAGTTGCCACAGAGTTGTTAAATATAGCCTGACAGAATTACCTACGGCTTTAAAGTTTATTTATCGATAGGACTTCGCATGCAAGCTTGTCTAGGTAGGTATAAAAGTCTAAGTCAAAGTAAATTTACCCCAAACAGCGTTAGTTACTGTTGTTGGTTGTCTGATTGAAGGTTGAGTGTGCATTAAGCAAGTGTAACTACAGGCTCAACGACTATAACGTCTTCGTTCCCAAGATGGGCGGCGCATTGGCGATGTTAAGAATGGTTAATTCTTCTTAGAGCGTCAATGTTCTCGACAGCCTTATTAAGAGTGTTAATTTTGTTTTTTTTTTTTTTTTCGGGTAGGTATGCACCTACCCGAAAAAAAAGTGAACATCGTTTTTAGTTTATCCACAATTTGTTTATTTAAAATAATATTAAAACCTCTATAATATGCACTAAATATTTACATACCTGTCAGCCTTAATCCTACAGTTTACATACAATATATTTTAACACAACTAAACTATTTCCTTGCCACAATACAACATCTCAAATATGGAGTCTATAAAACACTCAATTGAATTGATATCTGAGCACTTCAACAATCAAATGGTGGAGTTTCAAAAGAGTTTGCAGAATGCATCCATCCCAGCAACAAGCCCGACATCCAACTTGGTTTCACAATTCAACATTTTCCGTTCCTTTGTGTTATCTTCATTGGAGTCACTTCAGCTACAAGTTGATCTTCTCTCAAGAAAATGTGATCAGTTGGATATGAGAAGCCGTGCACTAAAAATACTTTTAGTGCACGGTATTCAAGAGTCCAAGAAAGATGATACTGCTGCTTGCAGTCGTAGTCAAGGAACTCACAAGTCATCTTAAAATGCCCGATCTCTCCGTTGACTCTGTAAGTCGATGCCACCGCTTAGGATCCACTGCCACAGATAAGCCACGAGCCATACTTTTAAAATTCAGAGAGTCAACTTTACGGAATAGTGTGTGGTTTGCAAAAACCAATCTTAAAAACACCGGAATCACTATTTCTGATTTTTTAACTAAGGAACGTCATAATGTCTTCATGGCTGCACGGCACAAGTTTGGTGTGAATAAGTGCTGGACAAAAGATGGCAGTATATTCATTATTGCTCCAAATGGTAATCGTCATCAAATGACTACAATGTGTGAGCTTGAAAGTGTCACAAATACCCAGGTTCAAGGGCAATCTTCGTCATCTGGAATGGGTGTGAACCTCAACATAAAGGGATCGCAAATAGCACAGGCCACCAGATCCAAAAGGATGATTAAAAATAAATAATCCGTTCTATGCTTTACTCGTCGTGGGTATATGCAGGTAACATTTAATTATTATAATCTTTTTATGGTATATCACTTCGATGGCTTAATTAGTGAGGTATATCTTAACATTCAATCTTTATTCTTTTCAATTTTGTGTTGTTATAATTAACTTATTTTAATTTACCTTCCTATCGCTTTATTTACATAAAATAAACAAATAATTCAATTCAATTCTTAGTTTAATGGCTTTTAGTTGTGCCGGCAGGGCACAGATTATTTCGCCAATGTCACGTAGGACGGAGAAGACACGAATGAGATTGTTCGGTGCGGTTGAGACACTAAACTCAATTGAATTTTAAAGTCAAGAATAGTAGTATTAATTTCCTTGTTAATCCTTAACCTAGAACAACACAAACATTAAGAGTTAATAATAGGATAATTAAAAAAAAAATAGTTGTTAGTATTCTAAACTATATATGTAACAAAATATGAAAAATTGGGCTATTCACAACTTAATTTTATTAAATTTGATATATTTACATAAGATTGAACAAAATGGACACAAACGTCAACAAACATTCAACATTTATAGGGCGAGGGACTTTAGGAGGGAGGGTGTCATAAATGGAACGAAGAAGTTTAGGGAAAGGAACAGGATATGGGTTGCAGAGCCTTCGTCTAGGCCACATTAACACAGCGAGTGCTCACGAACTCTGATTTTTGCTAGATGAGTAGGTGTGCATGAATGGCCGAGGCGTAACCGACAGATGGTGAAGGTGACCCAACGGTCAGCGTGCCTGTGAGATGAAAACCAAGGTCGCCTCGGAATTTCAGGTTGTAACGCCGAATAATATTTACCCTTGACCAATTTTGATGAAACCCAAAAAGAATTCCAGGATTTATTCATTTCAGCTTTAGCAAGAGAAAGGAAATCCTGAGATGTGTTGGTAAAATGCTCAGATGTACCAGATTGGATAGCAATCTTAGCATATGAGTCAGCCATCTCATTCAAAATCAAAAATCAAAATCAAAATCAAAGTATACTTTATTCAAGTGGGCTTTTACAAGCACTTTTGAATCGTCATTTAACAATTAAGTGAAGCTACCACCAGTTCGGAAAGTAGATTCTACCGAGAAGAACCGGCAAGAAACTCAGTAGTTACTCTTTTTCAACATTTAAAAAAATACAGTCATGTTAGTTAATTTTTAAGGTTATACAATTATTAAATTAAAATATCCTGCCTGGAAGTCAACAGGTATTAATTCCACGCTTTTTTATCATCTACAAAATCTTGTATCGAATAATACGCCTTTTTCACCAATGTATTTTTTATAAACGATTTGAATTTACGAGACGGCAAAGTTAAAAATGTCTGTGGAATTTTATTATAGAAATGGATACCTTGCCCCAAGAAAGATTTATTGACTTTGCGGAGTCAGAAACTTGGCGTTATAAGTTTATCCTTACTTCTAGTGCATATACAATGATTATCACTGATTTTATCAAAGTTATCAATGTTACTGTGAATATACATGATATTGTTGTAAATATATTGCGACGCAACAGTGAGTATTCCTACTCTGTTAAAAACATCCCGAAGAGAGTCTCTAGCTCCAAGATTATAAATAAACCGAAGTGCTCTCTTTTGTAAAATAAAGACAGATTCAATGTCTGCAGCGTTACCCCAAAGTAATATGCCATATGACATAATACTGTGAAAATAACCAAAATAAACTAAACGAGCGGTATCAATATCAGTTAGTTGTCTAACTTTTCTAACCGCGTATGCTGCGGAGCTGAGTCTCCCTGTTAGGGACGACAAATGGGGACTCCACTGAAGTCTGGAATCCAATCCTATTCCCAAGAACACCGTAGTATCGGCTACATCAAGCGGGCCACCGCTTAAAGATATATTATAATTTTGCTTTCTAACATTGGGTAGGGTAAAAACTACACATTTTGTTTTTTGAGTATTCAAAACCAAATTATTTACTTTAAACCAACCTTGTATCTGTGATAAGGCACCGTTCACATCGTCGTAGTCAGTTTTTTCCTTTCAACCTTAAAAATCAGTGAAGTATCGTCAGCAAGAAATACTATATCACAAATACCTTTAACAAAGAAAGGAAGGTCATTTATATATACTAGGAATAGAAAGGGACCCAAAATTGAACCTTGTGGAACACCCATTTTTAGCGTAGATCCAGTAGACTTTATTCCATTAATGAAAACTTGCTAGATTCTTTGACTTAAGTATGAAGCAATGAGATCAAGAGCCCTACCTTTAACGCCGTAATATTTGAGCTTATAAAGAAGCGTCTCGTGTTCTACACAATCAAATGCTTTAGATAAATCACAGAATACTCCAATAGCATTCTGTGATTTCTCCCAAGCATCGTAAATATGCTTAAGAAGCACAATTCCCGCATCAGTTGTTGATCGACCTCTTGTAAAACCAAATTGCTCACTATGAAAAATGGTATTTGTACCAAAATGGATAAGAAGTTGATTTAAAATATTTTTTTCGAAAATTTTACTTAAAGATGGGAGTATTGCAATAGGCCTGTAATTACTGGGATCGCTCCTATTTCCATTCTTAAAAAGTGGTAAGACTTTACTACATTTTAACAAGTCAGGAAATGAACCCGTGTCCAAACTCTTGTTAAAAATTACTGCTATATACGGAGCAATATCGTGTATGATGTTATTTATGAATTTTACCGAAATGCCCCATACGTCGTTAGTTTTTCTAATATTGAGTGTTTTAAATACTTTTATAACATCTATTGCAGAAACTGTTTCAAAAGAAAAATCAATAACGCATTTAGAAACATGTTTATTTAATAATCTAGCTGCATCTAATGTAGATGACTTTGAATGAGATGTTATTTTATTTGGTATGTTATCAAAAAATATTTCAAATAAATTTGCAGCTTCCAATACAGAATTTGTGTATTTACTGCCTGTGTTTAATTTGATTGGTATACTTTCCTTTTTAGGTTTTCCACTAACACTTCCAATAATGTCCCAAGTGGCCTTTATTCTATTATCGGAAGTCAAAATTTTGTTCCTTATGTATAAAGACTTAGCATAAATACATACTGTTTTAAATATTTTGGAATATTTATTGACATATCCTAGAAAGGCTTCGTTTTGATTCCACTGCTTCATACCATATAGGTCGTATAATTTATTTCTACTTATATATATACCAATAGTAGCCCAGTCACTAAACTTCAATTTTGTATTATTACAAAATGATTTCATTTTGAATATTTTATTAAATTCTATTAATATTAATTCAAAAAATGAATTATAAAGTTCATTTGGATCTTGTGTCGTTAGATCTAAATAAGCTAATTTACACGCCACAATATCTTTAAAACAGTTTACTTTATGAGCCGTTATTGGCCTGTACATTATTTTTTTTGAATGAATAATTTCTTTGTGTTCTACAGAAAACTTCTGACCACAGTGATCAGAAGTTAAATTATTTATAATTGAAAATTCATATATTTCACAGTCACAAAACCCATTGTCAATACACGTAGAAGTATCGTTGGTTATTCGTGTTGGTTCATTAACTCGGTGCGTTAAATTAAATGACCTAAACAATGTGACTAATCGAACACTCAGTGAAGTAGCTTTTAATAAGTCTACGTTAAAGTCGCCACATACAATTATATATTTATTTATTTATTTATTTTATTTATTTATTTATTTTTTGGGAAACAAACAATTATAATTACACTTAATAGTAAAAACAAATATAAGAAAAACATAAATCAATCAAGTTTCCACTTAAAATTAATACAAATAAATGACATATTATATTAAAAATAAAAACAAAAACAGAAAGCACAGAATGCAAGTGAAACTACTATAATTTAACTATATGACGTAAACTAAATTTAAATTCGCTAAGTTTTGAGTTAAATATATCTAATTCTGTACAATGTTTGTTATAACTTTTACAAGCACGTAACAAGAACATATTCTTTGAATAGTCACACTTACAAAGGGGTACAAAAAATAAAGTTTGGTTTCTCGAGTTAAGGCGAGGACATTTAAAAAGTATATTATTAAAGAGACTCTTAGAATCAACAATGTTATGAACAATTTTATATAAAAATATTTGGTCTCTTATACTTCTACGCATATTTAACGGAATGATACCCGAGATATCATTATTGTCAGTATTATCAGAAAAGCCACCTCTAAATCGCAAATGTTTCAAAAATTTTGACTGAATTTTTTCTATTTTGTTTACATACGTTTTATAATAAGGGTTCCAAACTGTAGAGCAATATTCCAAGATAGATCTAACATAAGCATTGAAAAGTAGAATTAAGGTAAAGCTATTTTTAAATTCCTTAGTCAATCTAAGAATAAATCCCAGCATTTGATACGCTTTAGCTGTTATATAATTCACATGATGGGTAAAAGTTAGCTTCTGGTCTAAGTAAACACCCAAATCTCTAATCTCGGTAACTCTAACCAGACAGGTATTCTGCAATTTATAATCAAATATTATTGGCCTCAGTTTCCTAGTAAATGTTAGAATGTTACATTTTTTAATATTTAAGCGTAAGAGGTTTTTATCACAGTAATTATCTAAGCTATTGAGATCAGTTTGAAATTTTAAACAATCTTGAGGCGACTTAATTATTTTGAAAATTTTCATGTCATCCGCATAAAGTAATATGTTACAATTATGAATAGATTGACTAATGTCGTTAATAAAAATATTAAATAATAATGGCCCGAGATGAGAACCTTGAGGAACACCGGAGGTAACGGGCACAAACGATGAACAAAAACCTTTGATAGAAACAGCTTGGCTACTATCCCTCAAATATGATTCGAGCCAACGAAGCAAGTCACTGTGAATACCAACGGCAGCAAGTTTTTTTACCAACAAAGAATGAGAGATCTTATCAAAGGCTTTTGAATAGTCCGTGTACACAACATCCACCTGACCACCGTTATCCATCACTGTTGCGAGTTGATGAGTAAACTCACAAAGATTCGTTTCAGTAGATCTACCATTGACGAATCCGTGTTGCTGGTCGATGATCAGCGGCCTTAGAACGAAATATAACTGATCATATATAATTTTTTCAAATAATTTAGCTATAGTGTTTAGTTTAGATATAGGTCGATAATTTTGGATGCAATGCTTATCTCCGGTCTTATAAATGGGTACAACAAATGATTGTTTCCATGCTTTGGGTATTATACCTGTACTGAGAGATAATTTAAATAAGATAAATAAAGGTAAATCTATATTACTTCAGCAAGATTTAAGAAAAATGGGTGGTATGCCATCTGGGCCACATCCCTTACCAATATCTAAATCTTTCAAATATCTCCTAACAGTTTCAATAGAGAGGTCAATCGAACCAATAGAAGCTGCAAGAGAGCCATGACAGTTATCCACTGGAAAAGAATCGTCGATACATGTGGACTGTAAATCTGGTTCAAAAGCGGACTGAAAATAGGTATTAAACATGTGACAGATTTCATTACCATCGGATGATCGGTCACTATTAAATAACATTACATCCGGGATATCGGCTGAAGCTTTTTTGGATTTAACAAACGACCAGAAGAACTTACTATTACGTTTAATATCATTTTCAGCACTCTCAATATATTTATTATAGCACTCTATCTGAACACGCTTTTGGCGATCCCGTAGGAGATCAAATTTATCATAGTCACTGTCTCTCGCATATATTTTCCACTTCTTATGAAATTTTAGTTTTTCCTTTGTTATTTTTATTAAAGCCCTAGTATACCAGGGAGGATACCTTAGACCATAACATTTTCTGGTAGGAAAATGTTATGTTATTACTTTCGATTATCGTTTTAAGAACATCCTCCATAGTGGTCTCAAATAAGCAAAAATCTCCCGATGGGAGCCGGTACACGCATACTATAATGTACTGCGGAAATTCCACGCAGGATAATTCGATAGTACGTTCGACAGAGAGAGCCACAATATCTTTTCGAGATTTACAAATGATATCATTTCGTACTAATATTAATGAGCCACCGCGAATAGCATTCCCTGTTACGAATGTTCTTGACAATTTAAAGTTTGGGATATTAAATATGTCAAAACTTTTAATCCAATGCTCTGTGAAACAAAATATATGAGTTTTGTAATTTCTGAAAATAATTCTATTTCATGATCTTTGCCACCTATGCCCTGTATATTATGATGTATAATATTTAAGTAAGAGGGCATAGGTTTTGTCATTTTATTCAGTTTAAACTATGAATTTTAATATCCTTACTTTTGTCAGTGTTAATGTAAATTAGGTTATTATTTTTATTATATACATATATGATCCTTGGTAACATTACACATAGAATAATTATTAATATTGTAAGCAATTAGGTTACCAAGTTGTCTTCTGGATTTAATTGGTAGATACATAGTACCCTCTGTCAACTTAAACCTATAAATGAATTTATTAATATCAAATAACATGATATTTACACACACACACACTTACATATTTATGATTTAAATGTATGTTTATACAATGTCGAGTCACATTGTGTAAACATACATTTAAATCATAAATATGTAAGTTCTGTTCATCTGTCAAGGTGTGCGAATATGGAAATGTACTAATTATAAATTTACATTTCTTTTGATTGAATTTCAAGTAATAATTTTGTATCCTTAATTAAATTATTTTTATTCAGAGACAAACTGTCACCATGCATTAAAACAACTATATTAGTGGAATCCAGATGCATAGAACTTATCTTATTTATTTGGTACTGATAGCTTGCCCCGGGTGTACATGTGTTGAATACATTTTCTACCTCACTTTTTAGTATTGAGCCAAAGCCCTGACCTAACTTATCAGATACTACTATAACATTTTTAACATTTTTATTAATTCCTAACCCCAGTCTATTGTGGTTGTGGATTTTTGGTGAACATTGACTCAATTTGATAGGTTGAGGCACTGTGGTATTATTAGTACTAGGAGCAGCCAACTCTTTTTCTTGAGTATACAAGCAGTTACATATGCATTTATTTGATAGGGATTCAAATTTTTCCAAGTTGGATGTATACATAGCTCAAGAAGATTATTGGCTGCATGTATATGTTCCTCAATCTGTTTTTGAGCCAAGTCATATTTTTTATTAACAAAATCTAAAGTTTTCTGTAGGCTAAAAATTTCTAGTTGCATTTGTTCAATATTATTTTGCAATTTATTATTGCATGATTTTATTTTATTAATCAAATGTGAGCGGTCCTTTCTCATTTTGTATATATATTGATATTTATGAGTATTATTAATCATTTTTTTGTTTTATTAATAAATTTATTTAATTTTATGTATTTTTTTAATTTGTTATGTGTATTCATATATTTATGATTAATTTTAGACTCCTGCAAGGAGGTGTTACAGTCAGAGTCATGTGTAACTAATTCATTATACATACTCTCAGTCGCATAACATTTCTGGCTTGTTTTAATTTGTTCTAATTCTTTCTCTGATTTTTGAGCATTTAAAAGACTAACTTCCAGTTCTGCAATGCGACTCAAAGCTCTTTCATGTTCATCGCTACACTCTTTAAATTAGGTCACAATTTTAAGAAGATTGTCCCGCTCGCTAACAACATCTAAACAATGTTCATTCAACTTGGCTAGCTCACTTTTGAGTTCTGTGTTTTTATAAACAATTTTTTTGATCTCTTCTTCACTGTCCTCACGCTCTTGAAGAAGTTGTCTGCTTAACTCTTTAGAGGATTTTGATTCTTTAAGGGTGATTTGGAATTTGGCTTCCATATCTTTTATTGAACTTTTCCGGGTCATAATAGTATACTCCATGTTGTTTAACTGTAAAATAATTTAAATATGTATTTTTAAATGCTATTGCAGAGAGATTTAATATAATCAGGATTGTACAAATCTATGTCTGATTGATTATTTTAGTAATAGGTGATATAACAAAATGTGATTACTTATATACTATCAATTAAGGCAAAAAATAATAGCAATAAAAAATATACATATTATTATAATAAATAAATATAATATTATATTATAATAAATAAATTAATAGCAATGAATTTGTCCAAAGTTAAGTAATATAATATAATATTTTATACTATGATATTCCAGTTACAAAAGGTACACTAGGTTAATCACATATAATATTTTTAATTATTTTACTTTTATAAATATGTAGGTATTTAGTTATTCACTTGTCAACTACTTCAAACAATATTATAAGCTTAGTAAGTACTGAACACAAGGATTACAGCTTACAAAAAAAGCTGGGTCCTATGCACAGCACAGATATTGTGAAGAACTATGTTAAAATCTTCAACCTTGCTTCCAACTAATTGTCAAGCAAAGTGAGACAGTAATCACGCCAAAGGAGAAGACAGATGCTGTCCACAACATGTATGCCTTGTTCGAATTAGGTTTAGAACGTGTAAAAAAGAGTAAATAAAAGTTTAAAACTAAATACTCCCCGGGTTTACGTAGATTTCAAGTTAAGCGGCCGTTACGAGTATGACAGTCGACTCGATTCTTCTTTTGTTCCGATTTAGTTGCGTATATGCGTCACAAACACTATTGACACTTTTTTAAAGAATTGTAATACAGAATTACTACATAATTGGAATTAAAACACTTAAAACTAAATAATTTAAAATATTTAAAAGAAATTCAAATTTGACATGTCACCCAGAGCAGTGTTACCAAATCCGATATAGCTGAATAGCTAGGAATCCAGACCAGCAGGACTTGTAGCCCTTGTTGATGACAGGACAACAGGGCCTCTCTGATCTTAAAAACGATTGAAAGTTTTGATCAGCTACGAAAAGGATTCTCTTTAATGGCTAACAGACAGCTTAGTGAGTCACATAAAATAATTGTTTGCTGAATATTGTGTGACTGGGCATACATTACAGCTTCCAGTAAAGCGATTGCCACACCGGAGAATACAGAGGTTTCGGGGGGACATTTGAATAATAGGGCTATTTTAAATTTAGGCATCCAACAGGCTGCACCAACGCAGCCGGTCGGCGAGAGCTTAGATGCATATATAGGGAGATGAATTGGCCAATTTTAATGAAAAATTGTTTGAAATTGGGTATTAGTATCAGGGGAACCTTTTACGAGTCCAAGATTTGTAATTATCGGAGGATTATAAATAAGTGCTTTAAAGGAGGTGGAAAAAAGAGGATTAGAGGGAAAAGTGGTAAGTGGATGGGGGAGTTTGGTATACTTGAGGAAACTGTTTAATAGGAATGGGGATGCCGGATTATCTGAGTTACAAAGGTGGGATAGTTTGTTTAATGTGATCAATAGAGGATGGGAGGGTAGCCGTAACAATCTGATTATAAAGCGGTCACAAAGATATTGCCTCCTTATCTATAGAGGAGGCAATATCTCACACACACTCAACCTGTAGAGCATTAGTAGGGGTGGATTTCATCGCACCCAATATAATACGAAGACATTTATATTGTATTTTATTTAATTTTTCTGAAGCTGATTTATTAAAAGGATCTAGAAAGAACAGTCCATAGTCCAAATGACTACGAACTATTGCGTTATAGATCAATTTTAATGTATAAGGGTGAGCTCCCCACCAGACTCCAGACACAGCTCTAAGGGCATTAATTGATTTTTCACATTTCTTGGCTATGTAATCAGAGTGTGAAATTCCGTTCAGTTTGTAATCGAGAATTATACCAAGAAATTTTGTTTTGTCTACAAAGTTAATGCATTCACTCCACTTCACTCACTCGACTTCCAAGATTGCGGGATGATTCCTTTGATAAAGACCGAGTTAATAATATTTAAAAAACAATGTTTAGCTTTATCATTTAATTTGGAAATGTAGGAGTAAGGAACGCCATCTTCCCCAGGTGTCGAATCGGATAAACCATTTAATGCACATTGAAGTTCAGAAAAAGAGGAGAAGGGGGCATCCATTTCATCCAAAGTAGATGCTGGCGTAGAAATTAGAAAACTGTCCTCATATGGAACAAAGGGGGGGGGGGGGGGTCAAGCTTCTCAGTAAAATTGTTAAGCCACTCAGAAGGAGTATTTGAGGTAGGATTGTCAGAGTTAAGGCAACGGCGGAATTTTTTTAGTTGGGACCAGACTGCAGAGGAAGAGGAACGAGGGCTCAGGGATTCACAGAATTGAATCCAACTGACTTTTTTCTTTTTAGAAATCAGTCGTTTTAATTTGGCGTCGATTCTCTGATACTTGTAAAAATTATCCATAGACATACACATAGTGTATGTTTCTTCAGCCTTTAGTCTCTGTTCAGTTAATCGTTTGCATTCCTCATCCCACCAGGGGGTGGAAAGCAAATGATTTTTTGAGATGCGTTTTTTGGAAAAATGGAGATCAGCTGCATTTAAAATACCATTCACAAAAAGGTCGTAGCAAAGGATTACATTTCGATAGTCTTGCGACACAAAGAGGGAGTCAATCATGTCGTCAACAGATTCAGCATATGCTGACCAATTAACATGCTTTAATTTATATTTTAATAAAGGATTTGGGTTGGAGTATGGGATGGATCGATTATTTAAAGAAAGGAGGATAGGGAAGTGGTCACTACCAAAAGATGATGATAGGACATTCCAGGATAATTGACAAGCAAGGGCAGGAGAGGTTAGGGATAGGTCAACAACGAATTTTGGGTTTTGGTTGGGGTATACTCTACGTGTTGGTGAGCCATTATTGAGGATGCAGAGGTTTGCATCATCAAATATGTCCATCAACAAGAGAGCAAACGAATCAGAAAAATGTGAACCCCAGGAGGTATGGTGGGCATTAAAATCCCCCATGACAAGGATAGGATGAGGGAGACTAGAGAAGATGGCGGATAAATCGGGAATTAAAGCGGGATTAGGATGAGGGATATACAGGGAGAGAAAAGAGATGTTGAGGGCTCTGACAGCAACAGCATTAATATGCTGGCTAGACAGGGATAGAGGGATTTGGGAAAAGGGAAGGGAGTGCCGAATAAAAATGGCACTCCCGGCATAACCATCACTCCTGTCATCTCTCAAACAGGAGAAGCCCGGTACCCGGAATCGGGATCCAGGGATCAACCAAGTTTCAGAGATGGCAATAATGACAGGTTTATGGAGATTAATAAGAGAGAGGAGTTCGTGTTTTTTAGGCCGGACGCTCTTGCAGTTCCATTGAAGGAAGCTGATTGGGGCCATTTTTAAGGATTGAGAATAGTTGACCTAAGTCTTGAGCAACGTTGGACGGTAAAGGGATATCATTACAGGTTGAAATAATGCTTAGAAGAATCTTCGTTAACATTTCCAAGAAGTTGGGATTGTTATTTTCGGGGAGAGAAGTATTTTGGTTGAGAGCACAACCATTGGGAGTAGTAGAGGGACAATTGCTAACAATGGATTGGTGAGGCTGTTTATCGTATCCTTTTCCAAGCTGTGATCTTGGGCGAGGAGTACTTATAACAGTCTTACGATAGGATCTGATAGGTGAAGGGATAGATTTGTTTGGAATAGTTGGAGAATATATTGGAGGGGTAAACATCTGTTTTGCAATCTCTGCATAGGATCTCCGAACAGGAGGGAACCGTGAGGATGCTTCTATATATGACACATTGTCTTGGGACATAACAATTTTTATGGATTGTTGGCGTGATAATTCAGGACAGTCCTTATCCGTAGTAAAATGAACACCTGAGCAATGTAAGCAAGTGGCGTTATCCTTACTTACATCACAAGACTCACCTGTGTGGGATTTGGAGCACTTAAAACATCTAGGTTGTGATCGGCACTGAGTTTTTATGTGTCCATAACGGCAGCAGTTCAGGCATTGGATCGTAGGAAGTTTATACATTTCTACAGCTAGGGAAGTATGATAGGAAAACACTTTATTGGGAAGCATTTACACTACAGAACTAAACGTAAACACTCAAAATCTCTTAACACGTGTGTTAACCAACACTAACGCAAGCGAAAAAACTAAACAAATAATAAAAGTTTACAGTTTATGTCAGTTGTCAATTGTCATCTGTGTCATTGACAAATTGACATTTAATACCAGATAATAATATGTAGTTACAATTCTTTTCATTAGTTCTTAGATACTTTACATAGATATCTACTAAAGATTACATATATATCTATCCATTTGGTATCTAAACATTTAGACTAGACAAAGATAATAAATGTCTATAATTATTTTGGAACATATTTATAAATCATTGAAAATGTTTATTAATATTTGTTTATTTTATAAATTGTATGTATGTGGGAAGTTTGGAGTAAGATTTTACTTTATTATATTATATATTAAATTGTGTGTGATCTGCATATTGATTTTGAATGAAACTATTAGTTGTTTTGTTTCTTGTTTTATTTTTTTTTCATTTATAAGCATTCTATAGGTATATAGTTATTGTGAGATTAAAAATTGTAGTAGTATTGTAATATTTTTAAACAATTACACTATGTGATTTTCCTCTTGTTGCTATTATAGTAGATAGTCAAGTTTACGAAGAGGCAAATAGATTTTTTTAAAAAGTAAAAAATATATATTTAAAATAATTGAGGATTAAATTAAACACGTCTGAACAGATTTGGATGCTCAGTTTAATTAATTATTGATATGTTTCCCACTGTCTTAACTAAAATCTTACATTCCAGGAATTCATTTACATTGTTATGGTAAGTACAACGACCACCCAACGCTAGAATGCAACAATGCAATTTTTTTTACCGTGAATATTCTTCGTGGTACTGGTTGCATAACTTATCCCTCCCCAAGCGCGTAATTATCCGAATTAGGATTTACAGGATTCGGATTATTTCGCGAGTAAGTGAACAATTTTAATTTATACTTAAAAATAATATATCCTAAAACACATATGGGTAGAATTGTATACAGTAACACTGTGGTCAAACTTAGGCTATTAATTTTCACTACACTATTTTCACTTTCCAGATTCTGAACTTTTAACATGTAAGATAACTGTTTAAAGTCATCGAAGTTAATCTCCTTCATATCTAACGTTTTATTCCACGTTACAGTTTAAGATTTCAGTATGGGAAGATCAGCAATCGGTATTAACGTCGTAACGATGTTCCCGTAGAATCGACTATAATAGAGTATACATACTATAATAGAGTATACATACAACAATCGACTATAATAGAATATATATACAATTTTCGTCAATGTGCAATATAAGAGAGCTATGTAGAGATTTGTGGGTTACATTATCACCGCAGATTCCCTTTAGAATAATTGTATTCCTTATGTAAACTATCCAATCATTGTCCTTGATTCGTTGAACCTTAATATTTTCCACATCTAGGGTAAAACCGGGATAGATGCCCCACTTTTCGAAAGTGTTTCATTATTTGAATACCAAACATATTTGCTTAGATTGACCCTGTAATATAGTTAGTTTAATCATTCATAAAGCTTTAGAAACTGTATTTATTTATCTAACCATTACTGGTTTTGCAAAAATGAAATTCTTGCGAAACACATTTTTTGGGGATAGGTGCCTACCTATGTGGATAGATGCCCCACTATGAAGTCACTTAGGAGGATAGATGCCTGTGATGAGGGATACATGCCTTTTTAAATAATTAACAAGAATACGTAATCAAAATGTAATATTTATTTATTATCTACATGTGTAGGTAATATAAAATGCTTAACCATATTTATTTACATTTATGCATGTCTACAAAATATATAAAAAAATCTGTTTAAGCGAAAACATATTAAAACTATCATATAGAATCATCTCAAACGAAACATTCCCGTTTTAACGTAGAAATAATTATTTAACATTAAAAAAATCAACATTCATATGAATATCTAACAACAAAAAAAATTAATAATTTCGTTTAACCTTAGTTATATTATTTAAACATTTAAAAAAATCAACATATTTGTAAGGAATTATCCTTCATTAAGTGGAACCGGACATTTTAAGTTTTCCACATCTTGAGCAATAGTTCTTAAAAAGTGTGCATGTTTCGTGCAGCCACTTCTGACACATAATGCACTGGATCCAATCAGATTTGGACTTCGTGTTATTATAGGTATCGAAGCATTCTACGCAAACATTTTCATCTATAGAATTAGGCTCTTCAAATTTATTTTTTTTAGTTTTTTTCACGGGTAGTCCTATGGTTTTTTTACCTTTTTCAGTATTAGGTGAGAGGTGATCTTCATTTTCACTGTTTGAGCTATAAATAGCTAGTCTTTTACGTAGTCCACGATCCTTGTTTACTTTTAAATAATAATTATTTTCTTTATGACTGCAATCAGTCACGTCACCATCTGTTTCTTCACTTGAGTCATAGTTTTTCTTTGGTTTTCCTTTTTTATTTTTATTTTTTTGTATTTGTTCTTTGGTTTTTTTATTTGCTTTTTTTATTGTTTGTCTTTTTTTGGTAGCTTCAGTCTTGTGTATCTTAGATTCTATTTGTTTCTTTTTCCTGTCAGCAATATCCCTTTTTTCTTTGATTTTTTCTCTAGAATTGAGAATATCTGCCGATTGTTTAGCTCTCCTTGCTAAAGTCAGAGGAATTTGTGGTATTGGTGATGCTTCGACTAAAAATTTAGAAGGTGTTTCTTTTTCTTCGTTATCTAGAATCCGTATTAGTGAATCATCACCTATATCAACAATATCAATAATCGTATCTTCTAAAATCTGAGGATCGATCAAAAAGCTGGGTGAGTTTCGGTTGAATGAAGTTGATGGCATATTGGGTGGTGTTATGTTCAGGTCTGCGACATTCAAATATTCGTTTTCAAATGTAGTTGGACAATCAATTGACGAAATTGGAGGTATAGTTGTTTGTGTTCTGTGTTCAACTTCAACATGCTCACAAGGTTCTGCATTTTCGTTTAAAGATGTTTGAAGAAGCGCTGTTGTAGTTTGATGTAGCACACAGGGTTGATCAGGATCATTGTCACTGCGATGTGCAATATCAGATATAGTGAAAACAGAATCGGGCAAAGCATTAGGATTTAGTGGATAAATCCCACTTCTTCGAAAGCCAGCAAGAGCATTTGCAGGTGTAGTAGCGCGTATCCATGCGTTGCGTATAAGGGTTCCAGCATTATAACGGCTTATCTTTTTATTTGGATTTGCGCGCATAAACTGATTAGTTTCATGGTTAAAGTATGTTTTAAATGGCCCAAACACCGCTACGTCTAATGGTTGTTAAGCTGAGGTAGTGTGGCTGGGTAAACATAACAAAATAATATCGTTATCAGAAGCAACTTGCAGCATGTCTGGTGCGGATGAATGAGATTCGCGGTTTCAAAGCTATGAAGTGTTCCGTAAGCCACTTATAGAAAAGATCGGTATTTATGTATGCCGACTTTTTGTTCATGTACACTTTTGAGCCCAGTGGTAGACCGTTCTCGAATTCTGGTTTCATATTTACACCTTTAATTATTACTACTGGTGGGAGAAAATTACCAATGGCATTGCAACAGGCTACGATAGTCATTGTTTCACCTTTCTCCGCAGATGTAACTGAATTTACTACTTTTGCACCTTTCTTTGCAACAACTTTGCCAGGCTTATTGTTAAGCTGAACTCCCGATTCGTCCATATTATAAATCCTTTCAGGCTTATCCAAGAGATCATTATCGGCCAGGACTTTTGTCAGAAGTTCATGAAAATTATTTACTTCTTCTCTGCTGAGACCTTTAGCCCTAGCGACAGACAAACCTTCTGCTTGCCTAATAGACAACTCTGGATTTCGCTCAATAAAACTTTTGAACCATTCATTCCCAGCCATCTGGTTTTCATTATCAAAATTGTGTTGAATCTGTAGCTTTTCGGCAAATTGGTATGCTAACGTACGTATAGCTCGTCTATCTGGGGGAAATCCCGCGTCGCTAAGCTTCAAAATGTGCGCTACCAACCTTCGTGTTCAAAACCCAGGACAGGATGTTTTCCCAAAGTCAGCTTAGTTTGGTTTTTAATAGCGTAACGCCTTCGCAATGTTCTGGATGGAATCCCAAATTGTCTGGATATTTCATTGATCCCCAATTCTTTTTTATCCAATTCATGGAAAGCTGACTGTAGCTGCTCTGTTGTCCAAGAAACTACTCGAGCTCGTACGCCCTCCTTTCTTTTGTATTTCCTTGGCATGGCTCACCTACAATAAGCAAAGTAAGTATAAATAAAACACTGTATCGACACTCATTTCATCATATTCGAATTATGAAATTAAAATTGGATACATTTTTTTTGGTATTTTCTAATATTCTACTATTAGGAAATACGAAAATATTCACGACTATGACTTTTAAATACTTCGATAAGGCTCTTGCAGTATAGAGGGATAGATGCCCCTAAAGTCAACTATCCCTTGTAAACTCGGGGCAACTATCCTTTTCACTAGGGATAGATGCCTCGCAATATTTTATAAATAAAATAAATGCAAACATCAATGATTGAACACTCTTAAATGTGTTCTCAAAGAACCAATGTATTAAAACAATTCAAATAAAATGTAATCATTTAACTGTTTATAAAGATATGAAATAGTGAATACTTACGTTTGAAATTTTGAAGCGTTCGTCGCGTCCGCTACGAATGTAATTCGACACACAAGCGAGAAACGTCCATCTAGCACAACAACTCGCGCGTCACTGAGGTTGGGGGTGCATGTGGCGCGTATGTAAACAACGAATTTGCTGTTTTGTTCTCTGGTAGTTGAATTTTTAGAAACCAGGCATCTATCCCAGCGCGGCATCTATCCCGGTTTTACCCTACGGAAACAGCATTGCAGTTGGATATGTTTGTTCTAAATTTCATCAATTGCTCTACGCAAGTTTCTTCCGTGTATGGTATGACGTTATCTTCGGTGCATAGGAATTCCTTTTCTCCGATTTCCTCGCAGGACTGCGTGACCGATAGGTTCAGCCCTTTCAGCATGAGGTATGGGAATTTGGGAATAATTGTGAGAGTTTTATTAATAGTATTATCAAATCTAGGTAATGAATAAAGCTTAAAATAGTTATATATATTACCGTCAGTTAATGGAATCTCTAAGATAAATGTAATCTGGTTTCCTTTCATAAATGCTTTTACTACAATAATTAATCTAATTTAATTAAATTACTCACACTGGCTTCGTACATTAGATTTTCTGTATTACCAATAGTTTTTAAAATAGTTAACAATTCTGTAGAGTTTAATATGGATTGGTGTAGAACAGAAACTTTACTCATTGCTATAATCCAGTCTCAATTTCACTTAAGGTTATATATATTGAACGAAAATTAACACTAAATATATTAAATACCATAAGAACATGAATAGAGTAAATAGAATGTACCTCTTTAGTTATTATTTTCTTAACTAAGTCTTCTATTGTTCGGAGTTTATCATCTAACATATTAACGTTTGACTGTAATGTTTCTGTGCTACTTATGAAAGAATGTAACATTTTCGAAATTACAGTTATTTTCTTATCGGTTAACAGTTTTTTATCATGCAAATGTGTAATTAGGGAATCATAGTGATTGGCATCATCATGATCTAAATTACCAGTTACCAATTTAATTATCGATCCTAAGGGATTTAGTAAACCTCTTTTTACTCTCACAACGGGCAATAGTTGTCGTAGCTTGTCTATTGTTATAGTACGTAAATACTCTACTTGTTTCCTTAAGCCTAAAAATTCAATAGAAGACTGATTGCTCTTATCAATTAGATTACTAAACTCTACATATTTTTTCAAGTTGAAATCTAGTGTTAAATATATTCTGCTTAAATCTAATACCTTTATAGCTGTCATTTATCTTTTTGTTTATAAGCTTGTCCTATATTAATCGGAAGCAATCCCGGATTTGGTTCAATCCTTTGAACTTGAAGGCCCTATGCGGTGATTTTAACCGAACTACTCTAACCATATTTTTCGGTAAATTGTACAGGAAAACATTTAGCGAAGTGTTATTATAGATAATAATTTTACTCTGCTTAAGATTAGAATCCGTAATTAAATTCAATTTCGAAATTAAAACTGAACGAACGGACTGTACTCTAATGCAAAATTCTAAATACG
This sequence comes from Vanessa cardui, assembly GCF_905220365.1. Classification (NCBI taxonomy): domain Eukaryota; kingdom Metazoa; phylum Arthropoda; class Insecta; order Lepidoptera; family Nymphalidae; genus Vanessa; species Vanessa cardui. Next base: position 5,483,238 of record NC_061153.1, on the reverse strand, counting down.
ATTCACCTTGCCTAATTTTCATGGATTCAAGTTCGATAGCAATGCATATATCGTTCGATAAATGCATATATGGATCCCCAAAGTGCAACGTTAATAATTCCTTGAATTCGTCCCATGTCGTTATATCCTCGCGTTCACTGATAAGGGCCGCCGCATTGTCTTTAAGTCGGCTCATTATGGAATGCATAACATACATATTTTGTGTCGGACCCCCTACATATTTTTAATAACGTATTCGCACTGTCTAATAAAAAGATTTAATTGACTTTTATCTCCGCCAAAAAGTGGGATTAATTTAAGAATTTCAGTTGGGATGAGAACTATTTATATCGCGGTCTATTTAATAAAATAAAAATCACTATAATTACCTCTTACACTAATACAATGTTATATTATATCTAAATGTATTATTATTAATATTATATTTCATTCGCTTTATTCGAAGATATAATTCAACAATGTAGTTCCTTTTATCGTACTGGTAACATTCGCACTTTTAGATAACCCTACTTTCCTTTTTTTTTTTTTTTTGTTCTACCCGTCTTGACAGGCTGTACTAATCTTCATTCTTTTATCTTGCGCGGTAACAAGCACACGTCCGTTTATAATATTTAAAAATATGCCGAAACGTAAGCAAAAAAGTGTGGAATATTATGAAGCAAAAATAAGGAAATTGCAACAAAAATCGAAAAAACGCCGTCGTCGAATAGCTTATTCTTCGTCCGACTCCGAAATAAACCAAGGTAATTACTCATATTAATAATACCTACATACCTTTGTGAAATATTTCGCTGATTTCTCTAAAAGTATCTCTAAGTTATCTTCTATTAAATAGAAGATAGCATGATGCTTAAAAATAGCCCCTAAGTTTAACAAAAGTTAAACAGGCGGGTTGTTAAATAATGTAATAAATTATTCAATTTCTTGACAACTCCATCCTTATAATAAACTTTATTACATCTCTAAGCTAGACAAAGTTTAGCATGATGTATAAAATAAATCGACAAAAAAAATTAAAATAAAAGTGTATTTTTCTTTTTGTTGCGTAGATGTCGGTAGTCAAGAAATAAACACGTTAGAGACAGCGATAGAACCCGATCCGATACCCGAACCTGAACAGGCTTCCGACCTGCTTACGACTGAGCCTGCACAAAATATGCTGCCAGTCGAAAAACCTCCAGAAACATCTGTGCCTGATATCGATCCAGATTTTTTGTCAGCACTTGGTGACGCGGTCGAGGATATCCCAATTTATGGGGATAAAATCCACGATAGCCTTGCGCAACGTTGGACTCCAATTTTAAAAAAGGGTCTGTTACAGGAAGTTAAAACAAAACTTCTCAAGGAATACCCTGTACCTGACAACTGTAGGTTGTTAAAAGCTCCAATATGAAATCCTGAAATATCAGCGGCAGTCGCTGAAGTGGTAAGAAATAGAGACAAAAGTATTCAATCTAAGCAGGATCAGCTGGGTCAAGGTATCGCTGCTATCAATAAGGCTCTTACCTTGTTACTCCTCGGCGACGACAAAGTACAAGCAATTAAAATTCTTTCAGATGGTTGTAGAATACTTACCGACCTACATTTTACTGAAACTCAGCTTAGAGCTAAGTTAATATCACCTTGTATTCAAAAGTCTATCTTATCATTAATTGAAGACCGAAACAGAGACGAAACTCTTTTTGGTGCTGATTTGCCCGATAAAATAAAGTCTTCGAAAGCCATAGAAAAACAAGGCCATCAAATAATGAAAAGTTCTGTTAATAAGATGACAAGGCAGCCACCGGTCGCACCGGCCACGAGATCGCACCAGGAAAACTGGCGAGGCCCTCCTCGTTATTCCTCGTCGAGCAGGGGGGGGCGAGGAGGGCTGCACAGAGCAGTTCCGGTCCATTATCGCCGCATTGCCACAGTCACAGCACCGATGACGCCACGCGCCACGACATCATCCAACCAACAGAAACAACGTGCCCCGCGCCAGTAATACAGGTACACGCGGGGAGACTACAATATTTTTATGACTGTTGGTCAAATATTACTAACAACAAAGCTGTACTTAATTGGATTAAAAATGGCTATAGTATACCCTTATCTCGGACAGTATCACAAAGTTTAATACCGACTAATAATTTATTTTCTAGTAAAGAAATAAATAACATGTTACTGGCCATTCAAGATTTAATAAAGTTAGGTGCAGTATCTAGATGTAAACCACAGCCAGATCAATTTATATCTAAAATATTTTTAGCTCCCAAATCGAACGGAGGCCAGAGATTTATTTTAAATTTAAAAACATTTAATAAGTATGTTTCTAATAACCATTTTAAAATGGAGGATTTCAGAACAGTTTCAAAAATTATTCATCCTAATATGTTTATGGCCACTATTGACTTTAAAGAATCTTATTTACATGTCCCTATTAACAAAGAACAAAGAAAATATTTAAGATTTATTTTTCGATACAAAATTTATGAATTTAATGCAATGCCCTATGGGTTATGTTCTGCACCTAGAACTTTCACAAAAATTATGAAGGAAGTTATGATCTATCTTAGGCGTCAAGGATTTTTATCCGTTATTTATTTAGATGATATTTTGTGCTTAGGATATACTTATAATGATTGTTTACAAAATGTTAAAGAAACATTAAAGTTGTTAAATTGTTTAGGTTTTATTATCAATTTAGAAAAGAGCTCTTTAGAGCCAAATAAAGAAATAAAGTTACTTGGTTTTATGTATAATTCTATAAATATGACATTATCGCTACCGTTTAAAAAACGCGATTATATATTATCTCTTACGAAGAAATATTCTAGTCTACCTTTATGTACGGTTAGGGAATTTTCACATTTCATAGGTGTCCTTACAGCGGCTTGTCCCGCCGTAAGGTATGGTTGGGTATACACTAAGCGACTTGAAAGACAAAAATTTCTAGCTTTACAAAATTTAAATAATTACGATATTAAATTTAAACCATCAGCTGAGATTTTATCTGACCTAAGATGGTGGATAAAAAATATTCAAACCACCGCTTGTCCATTAAAATTATTAAAATATGAATTAGAAATTTTTACGGATGCGTCTAGATCTGGTTGGGGCGCATTTTGTAATGGTCAACGAGTGAACGGGAAGTGGAAGCGTAATGAAATTAAATTCCATATCAATTATCTAGAACTTCTAGCAGTATTTTTTGGCTTAAAGTGTTTCGCACGAGATAAATTTAATACAAATATTTTATTAAGGGTTGACAATACAACTGCTTTGAGCTATATTAACCGGATGGGTGGTATCCAATATCCCCATTTAAATAATCTCAGTAGAGAAATTTGGCAGTGGTGTGAGATGCGAAATATTTGGCTAACAGCTTCGTACATTAATACTAAAGATAACAAAGAAGCAGATGAGGAGTCTAGAAAAGTAAATCCCGATATTGAATTGTCTTTAAGTAATTCTTCATTTCAAAATATTGTAAAATATTTTGGCAGACCAGATATAGATTTGTTTGCATCTCGCACCAATGCCAAATGCGATAAGTACGTGTCATGGAAACCCGATCCAGACGCACAAGCAGTTGATGCCTTTACTATCCCTTGGAATAGTTCTTTTTACGCTTTCCCTCCCTTCTCGTTTATACTAAGATGTCTCCAAAAAATTAAAATTGAAAAAGCAGAAGGAATCCTGGTCTTTCCATTTTGGCATTCACAACCATGGTTTCCCTTATTAAAAAGTATGATTGTGTCTGACATAGTGTTTCTTGATTCAAATAAACATATATCTAAGTCTTGTTCCAGGAATTACAAATGCAAAGATTTACCCTGGGTGTAGCCAAGCTCTCCGGGAAGCTTTCGCCAAACGCGGAGCTCCCAATACATCCTTAGAATTAATGTTAGCTTCTTTGGCAAAAAACACATTATCACAATATAATGTTACCTATAAAATTTGGTGGGAATATTGTTACAATCATAATATCGATCCTTATTTGGATTCAGTTGCCTCGATAATGACATTTTTAACCAACGAATTTAACCGAGGTGCTGCTTATGGCACCTTAAATAGTCATCGCTCTGCTCTTTCATTACTCTTAGGAAATGATCTAGGTTCTGTAGAACAGATCAAAAGACTTCTTAAAGGCGTATTCAGATTGAGACCAACCGTACCCAAATATTCTTTCACATGGGACCCACAAATAATTTTAAATTATATTTCAAAATGGGGCCCCAATAAAGAATTAACCTTAGATAAGATTACTAAAAAATTGGTCATCTTACTTGCCCTATGTACAGCCCACCGTGTTCAAACGTTTTCATTAATAAAAATTGACGATATTAAAATTAATTCAAACGACGTTCAAATTGTTATACGGGATCTAATAAAAACTTCATCTGTTGGTCGAGACCAACCAGTACTTGTTTTACCTTATTTCCGAGACAATATTAATATTTGCCCGGCTTCTTGTGTGAAAGAATATTTGTCACATACAAAAAGTATTAGATCTAATGTTATGCAAAATCTATTGTTAACAGTAAAGCGACCGTACCATGCAGCGAGTACACAAACGATTAGTCGATGGATAAAGCAGGTGTTGGCGGAGAGCGGCGTGGACGTAACGCAGTTCGGTGCTCACAGCACGCGACACGCAGCTACTTCCACGGCGCGTGCCGCCGGCATTTCCCTTGATCTGATCAGGAAAACAGCCGGCTGGACCCAAAACTCGCAAACTTTCGCAAAATTCTATAGTCGATTCTATAGTCGATTAATGATCGAAGTACTTTTGCTTCTGCTGTACTTACAATTAGTGATGATAACAATTAATTTTAAATCCATTGAATAATTGATACTCATTTGTAACAATGAATGATTTTGATTAATTAATAAAACTTAATCAAAAGAGTCTTTTATTTTTTAAGAACCCAGCTTTTAATATAACATTAAATAAAGTAGGTATAATTATTATGTAATGGTGAACAAAATAAACATTTGCAAAACTAGGATAACAAAATTTTACATTAATACTCTAAACATCTACATTGTTGAATTATATCTTCGAATAAAGCGAATGAAATATAATAGATGATCAAACGAACTTCTGAAGTGAAGTTCGATCACTATTATATGAATTCGCTTTATTCGAAGATATGTAAATCCCCTCCCACCACAAGCCCCGTAAAATTTTGTTTCTTTCTCTAAAATAATGAAGATTAGTACAGCCTGTCAAGACGGGTAGAACAAAAAAAAAAGAAAGGAAAGTAGGGTTATCTAAAAGTGCGAATGTTACCAGTACGATAAAAGGAACTACATTGTTGAATTATATCTTCGAATAAAGCGAATTCATATAATAGTGATCGAACTTCACTTCAGAAGTTCGTTTGATCATCTATTATTAATAATTTTTTATTTACTTAATATTATTTTTGAATTTTACTTAATATTATTCACAAAAATTCATGTGAGAGATAAAATACAAATATTATATGTATAACTAAATTCCGATTTCACAAATTTTATATGAAAACCAGATAACAGTTAAAAAGAGAGAGTTCCAATCTCTAGATAAGAAAACTCTACAATTTGAATAGGCATGAAATAGGTAAGGAAGGTGAAAACGCTTACTCACCAACCAGCCAACGCCATCAGCATCGCTCCAACCTTGACGAATTTATTTGTTCGATGGATCGCCGTCCGCGCCTAAAAATCGCGATAATCGGTAAATTTAGATACCCGAATATTTACGCAAATGCGCTATAATTACGACGATCCTGTCCGCAATGCCAGTCAAGTTTACGAAGAGGCAAATAGATTTTTTTAAAAAGTAAAAAATATATATTTAAAATAATTGAGGATTGAATTAAACACGTCTGAACAGATTTGGATGCTCAGTTTAAATCTGAATTTCTTGCCCACAGTCCCATTACCAATCCCAATCCCATTACCCGAATATTTACGCGAATGCGCTATAATTACGACGATCCTGTCCGCAATGCCAGTCAAGTTTACGAAGAGGCAAATAGATTTTTTTAAAAAGTAAAAAATATATATTTAAAATAATTGAGGATTGAATTAAACACGTCTGAACAGATTTGGATGCTCAGTTTAAGTCTGAATTTCTTGCCCACAGTCCCATTCTTCATTTACCCAAGCACCGAGGTATTTGTACATACGCACCCGCTCTAGGTATTTACCTTCCACCTGAATTTTTGGCTTAAGATTTTTATCCCCCGATACAACCAGAAACTTGGTCTTGCTAATATTCATGCTCAACCCTGCCTTCACACTGCACTCGTTAACCCTGTTCACCAAAGTCTGTAGGTCCTTTTCTGAAGAGGCTATAAGTACGGTATCATCGGCGCATCGTAGGTTATTCACGACTTTACCGTTTATCTTGATGCCTACCTCTAACCCCTACAGAGCTTCAGATATTACAGCTTCCGAGTATATGTTAAAAAGCAGGGGAGACAATATACACCCCTGACGGACACCACGGCGAATCTCAATTTGATCGGTCTCTGAATGCTCAACTCTCACAGCTTCTCTTTGTTTTTAATACAAGTTCTTAATAACCCGTAAGTCCTTGCCATCTAGACCTACATCCATTAGACGTTCCATAAGTAGGTCATGTCTTACGCGATTGAACGCCTTCTCATAATCAATGAAGCACAAGATAACGTTGGTCTGCATGTCTTTGCATTTTTGTACTAGAACTATTTAGAAATATTTTAAGTACGTGGCTCATTAAGCTTATTGTGCGATATTCTGCACATTTCTTTGCTTTTGCCTTTTTTGGTAAAGTAATAAATGTGGACTTTAGCCAATCGTCGGGTAAAGAGCCTGAGTTATACACCTGGTTGAAAAAGTTGGTTAGGGCGTTTACGTGTTCTTCTTCCAACAGTTTGAGAATTTCTACTGTTTTACTGTCGGGACCTAAAGCTTTACCAGTTTTAGCAGATCCAAGTACTTTTTCACCTTTGTTGTTAAAAATGGTGGTCCAGAGTCATCCGTAACAGTAACATTCGCGGAGCTCCTAGAAGTATCCTCAAACATTTTGACTATGTAGTCACTCCAAACCTTTTTCTTGCTTTCTAAGTCATGAAGAATATTGCCCTGATCATCACATAGTGCATTCAAATTGTGAGTTTTATTAAGCCCCGCAAGTGTTTTGATCTCCTTGTGAAGGTTAAACCCGTCATGTAGTTTCAAAAGGCCTTCGATACGTTCGCATTTGGTCTCATAGAATTTATCTCGAGCAGCTCGATTTTTTCTAGCAATGAGCCTATCTAATTCGTCGTACCTCTTTGGGTCTGCGGTTTTATATATTCGGCGTTTATCCATTAATTTCAGGATCTCCTCAGTCACCCATTGCTGTTTCTTGACTAGATGATCAGGCTGCAGATAAGTCCGACAAATATTGCTGACTGTATCCTTGAGTGTTGACCACGTTGTCAAAGATGTTGATGGGCAGGTCAGGTGCTCGTTAGCCCATTCGTTTATAGCGTTTGAAACTCTTGCTTTAACACGTTCAGTGCCAGCGACAAGCCTAGCGTGTTCATGCGAATTTCTATAGCCACGCCGCGAACACGCTAGGCTTGTTCTAAGAATTTCAGTGATATCTTAAAAACTAGGCTAAATTATTCATTCAAACTAATTGTGTGCAATCTTCAAGCGATAAGCTACTGAGTTTTTAAGTGGCCCGTTAAAAATAATAATTTTTTTTATTTTAGAAAAAAATGTCTTTTGTAATGCCGGCGACACGCTAGGCTTGTTCACTTATTAAGGATAATCATAGATTGTCAAACTGTTTTTTCAACAAACCACATTTTATTAATGCCAACCAATTTGTTGACAATTGAACTAATTTTGTTATTGTTTTCTCAAATTTGAGGAACTTTGTTACATTTTTTTTTGTACAAATATCTATTATTATAAAAATGCCGCGTGTTCGCGGCATTATGTATGCCGGCATCGCTATAAGCATAGGAAAAATTTAGGTGGCAGTGAACGTGTTAACAATGGGTTCTTTCAGCATATTTAAATCGTAATATTCTTCGTATCGTAATATTCTTAAACAATTATAATATGTGATTTTCTTCTTGTCGCTATTATAGTAGATATATATATATATATTGTTTTGCTTACTTTGCCAATATGTATTTTATATATTATTTGTTGTGCAATGATGTTTTATACTTGTAGATGTAGTGATACAACATCGTTTTAATTTTGGAAGATATTTTAAGTTTCATCACTTAAAATATCTTCCAAAATTAAATTGAATTGAATTTTATCGATAGTTATATAACATCATTGGTGTTTTGTACTTTATTTATTTATTCACTTTATTGCACAATTATTTAACAAAAAATAAATTGAGCAAAAGGCGGGCTTAAAGCTATATAGCCTTATCTACCAGCCAACCTTAGCACGTGCAAGAAAGAGCGTACAGTAGATGCATAACGCCATCCTTATATTGAATTACATTATACAAATACACACATACATACATATATATACACATATATATAAACATACACACACTTACATAAATATATATTATAAATATATACATATAACATACATTTAATAATATTCTAATGATAAAGTAACAAAAAGTTAACAATAATACTAAATGTACAGTGTAATAATAACAGCTTAAATAAAAGGGAACGAAACCAAGAAAGGCGATAAAAGCTAAGACTTATATTTCTTTAAGAAAAATTATTTTACCCTACTTTTGAACAAATCCCTAGAGAACGTTTCTCTGATGACGACTGGTAATTCATTCCAAAGTCGTATAGCGTTGACAGTGAAAGAATTAGACACAAAACCAGATGTGTGAGGAGGAATAGAAAGAAGAAGGTTATGAGAAGAACGAAGATGCCTAACACGATTATCGGAAAGAAAATTAAATTTGGACTTAAGATAACAAGGAGCAAGTGGATTATAAACAAGAGAGTGTAGAATATATAGTATTCTTAAATGCCTACGATCTTTAATAGGTAGCCAATTTAGCATTAACCGATATGAAGAAATGTGCTCAAATTTACGGAGGCCATAAATAAATAAATATCTAAGGCCATAAATCGTATGCAGGTGTTATGCAATCTTTCGAGTTTACTTAAAAGTGTTACATTAAGATCGGGGTAACATGCATCACCATAATCTATAATTGGTAACAACAGACACTTTACCAGTTGGATTTTTGATTTAATAGGCACAAAGTTTTTAAAGTGTAGCGTGGCATAAAACTTGCGCGAAACCTCATTGAATTGGTCAGACCATTTCAACGAGTTATCGATTAAAACACCCAAATCTTTAACCTTAGATGAAATAGGCATAACAGTTATTAAATAGTAAATCAGGTAAGGGTGGTAGGCTTTGAATTAAAGCTAACTGCCTAGGGCTCCCAATAATAATAGCTTGGCATTTTGATGGGTTAACACTAATTCCATATTTTTTTGACCAAGAGGCAATACGAGAGAGATCGTTATTAAGGGCGGTAATAGTGTCAACCAGGTGGTCTACGCTGCACTGTTTATAAAGCTGCAAGTCGTTGGCATAAAGATGGTACTGGCATGAAAGAATTGAGGAAATAGAGTTAATAAATAATGAAAATAGTAGTGGAGAAAGAATACCGCCTTGAGGAACACCAGCAGCAACATCGCACCAGTCCGATCTATCGGTTCCAACACAAGTTGCTTGCTTGCGTCCACGAAGATAAGAAGAAAACCACTGGAGAGCGATGTCTGAGATGTTTATGCGAGATATAAGAGAGAGTAATAAGTCATGATCGACTGCATTAAACGCGTTACTAAAATCGATGAGTATGAGAATCGTCAGTCTTGTTTTCCATACCCTCTCTAATATCCTCGGTAACTTTAATTAGTGCAGTAGTAGTGCTATGGCAATGGCGAAAACCAGACTGAAGTGGATTTTAATAGGTCACAGGACAACAGATAATCAGATAATTGAAAGTGGACAATGGATTCTAAAATTTTTGAGAGAAAGGGAAGGATGGAAATAGGACGATAATGGGAAGGCGTAGAGGGATTTGGAATCTTAGCTAGTGGTAGAACTAGGGCTTTTCGCCACAGTTCGGGAAAAGTACTAGTGCGTAAGGAAAAATTAATAATGTGGGTTATTAAAGGCAATAATGTTTCTAAAATGTGTAAAATCATCGTGCGACCTATCTCATCACATCCAATTGCTTTAGATTTAATTGCCATAATACGTTTCCGAACGTCAGCATCACTCACCAGGGTGAAAGAAAATGAAGTGTCCTTACATATTGGCAGGCAATGAATCTTTGAAAGAGTATCGAGTTTAATATTGTCATCGAAAACAGGAGGAGACTGGAAGTGGCGATTAAGACTATTAATGTCAATAGAGATATTGTTTGAAGAGTTGGAATTTTTGCCGATGCCAATAGACTTTAGAAATTTTAATGTGTCTGAAGGAGACGAGTTACAAATTTTATCAGAGATGTATCGGCGTTTATAAGTTCTGCACATCTGGTTACACCTATTTCTTGCAGCCTTATAGACAGACCAGTTAAGTTCTGTACGGTCAGACTTAAATTTACGAAATGCACGATCCCTTTTTGCCATGGCATTCCGGATGTCACTGTTTATCCAAGGCGCAGACCCTCGGTTTTTAATTTTTACTAAACGCAAGGAAGCATGCATGTCGTATGAGCAAAGAAAGTCCAGCTTATCGTCGATCGTATCCAATTCATATATCTGATCCCAATTAATTTTAGTAGCATCTGTCTCTAATTTATTAAGATTAAGGTTAGAAAAAATTCTTAAGGATGCAGTTTGAACTGTAGGCTTAGGACTTTTAATGCTATAGGATACGTAAACTAAGTCGTGTTGAGAAAAAGCAGGAGCAGAAAGTTGGCCATATTTAACAACACGTTTAACGTCAGAACAGAGTATAAGATCTAAGAGAGAATCTGAAGTTAAGGTGTGATGTGTTGAAGATAGCTGTAGAATTTCAATGTTCACTGAATTAACTATGGAGCGCAATTTAGTCGCTCGAGTGTCATTCTTCATCAAACACGTGTTGAAGTCACCCATAATTAAAAGTTCATTGAAGTTGGATAAAAGATTCTCGAAAATGTCTTCTAGTGTTGAGAAATAGTCAATAGTGGGAGGGCAATATACTACAACCAGGACTATTTTCCTTCCACAAGCAATTTCCAAAAAAAGAAATTCAGGGGAAGGGTTAGAAGAAGAAGAAGACTGGCAGATGATTTTATAGCTAAATTGACTTTTTAAATAAGTGGCGACACCACCTCCTCTCCTCCCAACACGATCGTTTCTTACTAATACAAAACCAGGAATGGGAAAACACGCTGAAGAAAGTGAAGGTTTTAACCATGTTTCAGAAATCAAGAGAGCATGAATACAGTTGAGATTAAAAGAACTTAATAGGTCCGTGTAATGACTAGGCACACTTTGAGCATTAATATGGCAAACATTAAATTTTTTATCTAAACTTACAATACATACACTTATAACTACATTTCTTTTGATTGAATTTCAAGTAATAATTTTGTATCCTTAATTAAATTATTTTTATTCAGAGACAAACTGTCACCATGCATTAAAACAACTATATTAGTGGAATCCAGATGCATAGAACTTATCTTATTTATTTGGTACTGATAGCTTGCCCCGGGTGTACATGTGTTGAATACATTTTCTACCTCACTTTTTAGTATTGAGCCAAAGCCCTGACCTAACTTATCAGATACTACTATAACATTTTTAACATTTTTATTAATTCCTAACCCCAGTCTATTGTGGTTGTGGATTTTTGGTGAACATTGACTCAATTTGATAGGTTGAGGCACTGTGGTATTATTAGTACTAGGAGCAGCCAACTCTTTTTCTTGAGTATACAAGCAGTTACATATGCATTTATTTGATAGGGATTCAAATTTTTCCAAGTTGGATGTATACATAGCTCAAGAAGATTATTGGCTGCATGTATATGTTCCTCAATCTGTTTTTGAGCCAAGTCATATTTTTTATTAACAAAATCTAAAGTTTTCTGTAGGCTAAAAATTTCTAGTTGCATTTGTTCAATATTATTTTGCAATTTATTATTGCATGATTTTATTTTATTAATCAAATGTGAGCGGTCCTTTCTCATTTTGTATATATATTGATATTTATGAGTATTATTAATCATTTTTTTGTTTTATTAATAAATTTATTTAATTTTATGTATTTTTTTAATTTGTTATGTGTATTCATATATTTATGATTAATTTTAGACTCCTGCAAGGAGGTGTTACAGTCAGAGTCATGTGTAACTAATTCATTATACATACTCTCAGTCGCATAACATTTCTGGCTTGTTTTAATTTGTTCTAATTCTTTCTCTGATTTTTGAGCATTTAAAAGACTAACTTCCAGTTCTGCAATGCGACTCAAAGCTCTTTCATGTTCATCGCTACACTCTTTAAATTAGGTCACAATTTTAAGAAGATTGTCCCGCTCGCTAACAACATCTAAACAATGTTCATTCAACTTGGCTAGCTCACTTTTGAGTTCTGTGTTTTTATAAACAATTTTTTTGATCTCTTCTTCACTGTCCTCACGCTCTTGAAGAAGTTGTCTGCTTAACTCTTTAGAGGATTTTGATTCTTTAAGGGTGATTTGGAATTTGGCTTCCATATCTTTTATTGAACTTTTCCGGGTCATAATAGTATACTCCATGTTGTTTAACTGTAAAATAATTTAAATATGTATTTTTAAATGCTATTGCAGAGAGATTTAATATAATCAGGATTGTACAAATCTATGTCTGATTGATTATTTTAGTAATAGGTGATATAACAAAATGTGATTACTTATATACTATCAATTAAGGCAAAAAATAATAGCAATAAAAAATATACATATTATTATAATAAATAAATATAATATTATATTATAATAAATAAATTAATAGCAATGAATTTGTCCAAAGTTAAGTAATATAATATAATATTTTATACTATGATATTCCAGTTACAAAAGGTACACTAGGTTAATCACATATAATATTTTTAATTATTTTACTTTTATAAATATGTAGGTATTTAGTTATTCACTTGTCAACTACTTCAAACAATATTATAAGCTTAGTAAGTACTGAACACAAGGATTACAGCTTACAAAAAAAGCTGGGTCCTATGCACAGCACAGATATTGTGAAGAACTATGTTAAAATCTTCAACCTTGCTTCTAACTAATTGTCAAGCAAAGTGAGACAGTAATCACGCCAAAGGAGAAGACAGATGCTGTCCACAACATGTATGCCTTGTTCGAATTAGGTTTAGAACGTGTAAAAAAGAGTAAATAAAAGTTTAAAACTAAATACTCCCCGGGTTTACGTAGATTTCAAGTTAAGCGGCCGTTACGAGTATGACAGTCGACTCGATTCTTCTTTTGTTCCGATTTAGTTGCGTATATGCGTCACAAACACTATTGACACTTTTTTAAAGAATTGTAATACAGAATTACTACATAATTGGAATTAAAACACTTAAAACTAAATAATTTAAAATATTTAAAAGAAATTCAAATTTGACATGTCACCCAGAGCAGTGTTACCAAATCCGATATAGCTGAATAGCTAGGAATCCAGACCAGCAGGACTTGTAGCCCTTGTTGATGACAGGACAACAGGGCCTCTCTGATCTTAAAAACGATTGAAAGTTTTGATCAGCTACGAAAAGGATTCTCTTTAATGGCTAACAGACAGCTTAGTGAGTCACATAAAATAATTGTTTGCTGAATATTGTGTGACTGGGCATACATTACAGCTTCCAGTAAAGCGATTGCCACACCGGAGAATACAGAGGTTTCGGGGGGACATTTGAATAATAGGGCTATTTTAAATTTAGGCATCCAACAGGCTGCACCAACGCAGCCGGTCGGCGAGAGCTTAGATGCATATATAGGGAGATGAATTGGCCAATTTTAATGAAAAATTGTTTGAAATTGGGTATTAGTATCAGGGGAACCTTTTACGAGTCCAAGATTTGTAATTATCGGAGGATTATAAATAAGTGCTTTAAAGGAGGTGGAAAAAAGAGGATTAGAGGGAAAAGTGGTAAGTGGATGGGGGAGTTTGGTATACTTGAGGAAACTGTTTAATAGGAATGGGGATGCCGGATTATCTGAGTTACAAAGGTGGGATAGTTTGTTTAATGTGATCAATAGAGGATGGGAGGGTAGCCGTAACAATCTGATTATAAAGCGGTCACAAAGATATTGCCTCCTTATCTATAGAGGAGGCAATATCTCACACACACTCAACCTGTAGAGCATTAGTAGGGGTGGATTTCATCGCACCCAATATAATACGAAGACATTTATATTGTATTTTATTTAATTTTTCTGAAGCTGATTTATTAAAAGGATCTAGAAAGAACAGTCCATAGTCCAAATGACTACGAACTATTGCGTTATAGATCAATTTTAATGTATAAGGGTGAGCTCCCCACCAGACTCCAGACACAGCTCTAAGGGCATTAATTGATTTTTCACATTTCTTGGCTATGTAATCAGAGTGTGAAATTCCGTTCAGTTTGTAATCGAGAATTATACCAAGAAATTTTGTTTTGTCTACAAAGTTAATGCATTCACTCCACTTCACTCACTCGACTTCCAAGATTGCGGGATGATTCCTTTGATAAAGACCGAGTTAATAATATTTAAAAAACAATGTTTAGCTTTATCATTTAATTTGGAAATGTAGGAGTAAGGAACGCCATCTTCCCCAGGTGTCGAATCGGATAAACCATTTAATGCACATTGAAGTTCAGAAAAAGAGGAGAAGGGGGCATCCATTTCATCCAAAGTAGATGCTGGCGTAGAAATTAGAAAACTGTCCTCATATGGAACAAAGGGGGGGGGGGGGGGTCAAGCTTCTCAGTAAAATTGTTAAGCCACTCAGAAGGAGTATTTGAGGTAGGATTGTCAGAGTTAAGGCAACGGCGGAATTTTTTTAGTTGGGACCAGACTGCAGAGGAAGAGGAACGAGGGCTCAGGGATTCACAGAATTGAATCCAACTGACTTTTTTCTTTTTAGAAATCAGTCGTTTTAATTTGGCGTCGATTCTCTGATACTTGTAAAAATTATCCATAGACATACACATAGTGTATGTTTCTTCAGCCTTTAGTCTCTGTTCAGTTAATCGTTTGCATTCCTCATCCCACCAGGGGGTGGAAAGCAAATGATTTTTTGAGATGCGTTTTTTGGAAAAATGGAGATCAGCTGCATTTAAAATACCATTCACAAAAAGGTCGTAGCAAAGGATTACATTTCGATAGTCTTGCGACACAAAGAGGGAGTCAATCATGTCGTCAACAGATTCAGCATATGCTGACCAATTAACATGCTTTAATTTATATTTTAATAAAGGATTTGGGTTGGAGTATGGGATGGATCGATTATTTAAAGAAAGGAGGATAGGGAAGTGGTCACTACCAAAAGATGATGATAGGACATTCCAGGATAATTGACAAGCAAGGGCAGGAGAGGTTAGGGATAGGTCAACAACGAATTTTGGGTTTTGGTTGGGGTATACTCTACGTGTTGGTGAGCCATTATTGAGGATGCAGAGGTTTGCATCATCAAATATGTCCATCAACAAGAGAGCAAACGAATCAGAAAAATGTGAACCCCAGGAGGTATGGTGGGCATTAAAATCCCCCATGACAAGGATAGGATGAGGGAGACTAGAGAAGATGGCGGATAAATCGGGAATTAAAGCGGGATTAGGATGAGGGATATACAGGGAGAGAAAAGAGATGTTGAGGGCTCTGACAGCAACAGCATTAATATGCTGGCTAGACAGGGATAGAGGGATTTGGGAAAAGGGAAGGGAGTGCCGAATAAAAATGGCACTCCCGGCATAACCATCACTCCTGTCATCTCTCAAACAGGAGAAGCCCGGTACCCGGAATCGGGATCCAGGGATCAACCAAGTTTCAGAGATGGCAATAATGACAGGTTTATGGAGATTAATAAGAGAGAGGAGTTCGTGTTTTTTAGGCCGGACGCTCTTGCAGTTCCATTGAAGGAAGCTGATTGGGGCCATTTTTAAGGATTGAGAATAGTTGACCTAAGTCTTGAGCAACGTTGGACGGTAAAGGGATATCATTACAGGTTGAAATAATGCTTAGAAGAATCTTCGTTAACATTTCCAAGAAGTTGGGATTGTTATTTTCGGGGAGAGAAGTATTTTGGTTGAGAGCACAACCATTGGGAGTAGTAGAGGGACAATTGCTAACAATGGATTGGTGAGGCTGTTTATCGTATCCTTTTCCAAGCTGTGATCTTGGGCGAGGAGTACTTATAACAGTCTTACGATAGGATCTGATAGGTGAAGGGATAGATTTGTTTGGAATAGTTGGAGAATATATTGGAGGGGTAAACATCTGTTTTGCAATCTCTGCATAGGATCTCCGAACAGGAGGGAACCGTGAGGATGCTTCTATATATGACACATTGTCTTGGGACATAACAATTTTTATGGATTGTTGGCGTGATAATTCAGGACAGTCCTTATCCGTAGTAAAATGAACACCTGAGCAATGTAAGCAAGTGGCGTTATCCTTACTTACATCACAAGACTCACCTGTGTGGGATTTGGAGCACTTAAAACATCTAGGTTGTGATCGGCACTGAGTTTTTATGTGTCCATAACGGCAGCAGTTCAGGCATTGGATCGTAGGAAGTTTATACATTTCTACAGCTAGGGAAGTATGATAGGAAAACACTTTATTGGGAAGCATTTACACTACAGAACTAAACGTAAACACTCAAAATCTCTTAACACGTGTGTTAACCAACACTAACGCAAGCGAAAAAACTAAACAAATAATAAAAGTTTACAGTTTATGTCAGTTGTCAATTGTCATCTGTGTCATTGACAAATTGACATTTAATACCAGATAATAATATGTAGTTACAATTCTTTTCATTAGTTCTTAGATACTTTACATAGATATCTACTAAAGATTACATATATATCTATCCATTTGGTATCTAAACATTTAGACTAGACAAAGATAATAAATGTCTATAATTATTTTGGAACATATTTATAAATCATTGAAAATGTTTATTAATATTTGTTTATTTTATAAATTGTATGTATGTGGGAAGTTTGGAGTAAGATTTTACTTTATTATATTATATATTAAATTGTGTGTGATCTGCATATTGATTTTGAATGAAACTATTAGTTGTTTTGTTTCTTGTTTTATTTTTTTTTCATTTATAAGCATTCTATAGGTATATAGTTATTGTGAGATTAAAAATTGTAGTAGTATTGTAATATTTTTAAACAATTACACTATGTGATTTTCCTCTTGTTGCTATTATAGTAGATAGTCAAGTTTACGAAGAGGCAAATAGATTTTTTTAAAAAGTAAAAAATATATATTTAAAATAATTGAGGATTAAATTAAACACGTCTGAACAGATTTGGATGCTCAGTTTAATTAATTATTGATATGTTTCCCACTGTCTTAACTAAAATCTTACATTCCAGGAATTCATTTACATTGTTATGGTAAGTACAACGACCACCCAACGCTAGAATGCAACAATGCAATTTTTTTTACCGTGAATATTCTTCGTGGTACTGGTTGCATAACTTATCCCTCCCCAAGCGCGTAATTATCCGAATTAGGATTTACAGGATTCGGATTATTTCGCGAGTAAGTGAACAATTTTAATTTATACTTAAAAATAATATATCCTAAAACACATATGGGTAGAATTGTATACAGTAACACTGTGGTCAAACTTAGGCTATTAATTTTCACTACACTATTTTCACTTTCCAGATTCTGAACTTTTAACATGTAAGATAACTGTTTAAAGTCATCGAAGTTAATCTCCTTCATATCTAACGTTTTATTCCACGTTACAGTTTAAGATTTCAGTATGGGAAGATCAGCAATCGGTATTAACGTCGTAACGATGTTCCCGTAGAATCGACTATAATAGAGTATACATACTATAATAGAGTATACATACAACAATCGACTATAATAGAATATATATACAATTTTCGTCAATGTGCAATATAAGAGAGCTATGTAGAGATTTGTGGGTTACATTATCACCGCAGATTCCCTTTAGAATAATTGTATTCCTTATGTAAACTATCCAATCATTGTCCTTGATTCGTTGAACCTTAATATTTTCCACATCTAGGGTAAAACCGGGATAGATGCCCCACTTTTCGAAAGTGTTTCATTATTTGAATACCAAACATATTTGCTTAGATTGACCCTGTAATATAGTTAGTTTAATCATTCATAAAGCTTTAGAAACTGTATTTATTTATCTAACCATTACTGGTTTTGCAAAAATGAAATTCTTGCGAAACACATTTTTTGGGGATAGGTGCCTACCTATGTGGATAGATGCCCCACTATGAAGTCACTTAGGAGGATAGATGCCTGTGATGAGGGATACATGCCTTTTTAAATAATTAACAAGAATACGTAATCAAAATGTAATATTTATTTATTATCTACATGTGTAGGTAATATAAAATGCTTAACCATATTTATTTACATTTATGCATGTCTACAAAATATATAAAAAAATCTGTTTAAGCGAAAACATATTAAAACTATCATATAGAATCATCTCAAACGAAACATTCCCGTTTTAACGTAGAAATAATTATTTAACATTAAAAAAATCAACATTCATATGAATATCTAACAACAAAAAAAATTAATAATTTCGTTTAACCTTAGTTATATTATTTAAACATTTAAAAAAATCAACATATTTGTAAGGAATTATCCTTCATTAAGTGGAACCGGACATTTTAAGTTTTCCACATCTTGAGCAATAGTTCTTAAAAAGTGTGCATGTTTCGTGCAGCCACTTCTGACACATAATGCACTGGATCCAATCAGATTTGGACTTCGTGTTATTATAGGTATCGAAGCATTCTACGCAAACATTTTCATCTATAGAATTAGGCTCTTCAAATTTATTTTTTTTAGTTTTTTTCACGGGTAGTCCTATGGTTTTTTTACCTTTTTCAGTATTAGGTGAGAGGTGATCTTCATTTTCACTGTTTGAGCTATAAATAGCTAGTCTTTTACGTAGTCCACGATCCTTGTTTACTTTTAAATAATAATTATTTTCTTTATGACTGCAATCAGTCACGTCACCATCTGTTTCTTCACTTGAGTCATAGTTTTTCTTTGGTTTTCCTTTTTTATTTTTATTTTTTTGTATTTGTTCTTTGGTTTTTTTATTTGCTTTTTTTATTGTTTGTCTTTTTTTGGTAGCTTCAGTCTTGTGTATCTTAGATTCTATTTGTTTCTTTTTCCTGTCAGCAATATCCCTTTTTTCTTTGATTTTTTCTCTAGAATTGAGAATATCTGCCGATTGTTTAGCTCTCCTTGCTAAAGTCAGAGGAATTTGTGGTATTGGTGATGCTTCGACTAAAAATTTAGAAGGTGTTTCTTTTTCTTCGTTATCTAGAATCCGTATTAGTGAATCATCACCTATATCAACAATATCAATAATCGTATCTTCTAAAATCTGAGGATCGATCAAAAAGCTGGGTGAGTTTCGGTTGAATGAAGTTGATGGCATATTGGGTGGTGTTATGTTCAGGTCTGCGACATTCAAATATTCGTTTTCAAATGTAGTTGGACAATCAATTGACGAAATTGGAGGTATAGTTGTTTGTGTTCTGTGTTCAACTTCAACATGCTCACAAGGTTCTGCATTTTCGTTTAAAGATGTTTGAAGAAGCGCTGTTGTAGTTTGATGTAGCACACAGGGTTGATCAGGATCATTGTCACTGCGATGTGCAATATCAGATATAGTGAAAACAGAATCGGGCAAAGCATTAGGATTTAGTGGATAAATCCCACTTCTTCGAAAGCCAGCAAGAGCATTTGCAGGTGTAGTAGCGCGTATCCATGCGTTGCGTATAAGGGTTCCAGCATTATAACGGCTTATCTTTTTATTTGGATTTGCGCGCATAAACTGATTAGTTTCATGGTTAAAGTATGTTTTAAATGGCCCAAACACCGCTACGTCTAATGGTTGTTAAGCTGAGGTAGTGTGGCTGGGTAAACATAACAAAATAATATCGTTATCAGAAGCAACTTGCAGCATGTCTGGTGCGGATGAATGAGATTCGCGGTTTCAAAGCTATGAAGTGTTCCGTAAGCCACTTATAGAAAAGATCGGTATTTATGTATGCCGACTTTTTGTTCATGTACACTTTTGAGCCCAGTGGTAGACCGTTCTCGAATTCTGGTTTCATATTTACACCTTTAATTATTACTACTGGTGGGAGAAAATTACCAATGGCATTGCAACAGGCTACGATAGTCATTGTTTCACCTTTCTCCGCAGATGTAACTGAATTTACTACTTTTGCACCTTTCTTTGCAACAACTTTGCCAGGCTTATTGTTAAGCTGAACTCCCGATTCGTCCATATTATAAATCCTTTCAGGCTTATCCAAGAGATCATTATCGGCCAGGACTTTTGTCAGAAGTTCATGAAAATTATTTACTTCTTCTCTGCTGAGACCTTTAGCCCTAGCGACAGACAAACCTTCTGCTTGCCTAATAGACAACTCTGGATTTCGCTCAATAAAACTTTTGAACCATTCATTCCCAGCCATCTGGTTTTCATTATCAAAATTGTGTTGAATCTGTAGCTTTTCGGCAAATTGGTATGCTAACGTACGTATAGCTCGTCTATCTGGGGGAAATCCCGCGTCGCTAAGCTTCAAAATGTGCGCTACCAACCTTCGTGTTCAAAACCCAGGACAGGATGTTTTCCCAAAGTCAGCTTAGTTTGGTTTTTAATAGCGTAACGCCTTCGCAATGTTCTGGATGGAATCCCAAATTGTCTGGATATTTCATTGATCCCCAATTCTTTTTTATCCAATTCATGGAAAGCTGACTGTAGCTGCTCTGTTGTCCAAGAAACTACTCGAGCTCGTACGCCCTCCTTTCTTTTGTATTTCCTTGGCATGGCTCACCTACAATAAGCAAAGTAAGTATAAATAAAACACTGTATCGACACTCATTTCATCATATTCGAATTATGAAATTAAAATTGGATACATTTTTTTTGGTATTTTCTAATATTCTACTATTAGGAAATACGAAAATATTCACGACTATGACTTTTAAATACTTCGATAAGGCTCTTGCAGTATAGAGGGATAGATGCCCCTAAAGTCAACTATCCCTTGTAAACTCGGGGCAACTATCCTTTTCACTAGGGATAGATGCCTCGCAATATTTTATAAATAAAATAAATGCAAACATCAATGATTGAACACTCTTAAATGTGTTCTCAAAGAACCAATGTATTAAAACAATTCAAATAAAATGTAATCATTTAACTGTTTATAAAGATATGAAATAGTGAATACTTACGTTTGAAATTTTGAAGCGTTCGTCGCGTCCGCTACGAATGTAATTCGACACACAAGCGAGAAACGTCCATCTAGCACAACAACTCGCGCGTCACTGAGGTTGGGGGTGCATGTGGCGCGTATGTAAACAACGAATTTGCTGTTTTGTTCTCTGGTAGTTGAATTTTTAGAAACCAGGCATCTATCCCAGCGCGGCATCTATCCCGGTTTTACCCTACGGAAACAGCATTGCAGTTGGATATGTTTGTTCTAAATTTCATCAATTGCTCTACGCAAGTTTCTTCCGTGTATGGTATGACGTTATCTTCGGTGCATAGGAATTCCTTTTCTCCGATTTCCTCGCAGGACTGCGTGACCGATAGGTTCAGCCCTTTCAGCATGAGGTATGGGAATTTGGGAATAATTGTGAGAGTTTTATTAATAGTATTATCAAATCTAGGTAATGAATAAAGCTTAAAATAGTTATATATATTACCGTCAGTTAATGGAATCTCTAAGATAAATGTAATCTGGTTTCCTTTCATAAATGCTTTTACTACAATAATTAATCTAATTTAATTAAATTACTCACACTGGCTTCGTACATTAGATTTTCTGTATTACCAATAGTTTTTAAAATAGTTAACAATTCTGTAGAGTTTAATATGGATTGGTGTAGAACAGAAACTTTACTCATTGCTATAATCCAGTCTCAATTTCACTTAAGGTTATATATATTGAACGAAAATTAACACTAAATATATTAAATACCATAAGAACATGAATAGAGTAAATAGAATGTACCTCTTTAGTTATTATTTTCTTAACTAAGTCTTCTATTGTTCGGAGTTTATCATCTAACATATTAACGTTTGACTGTAATGTTTCTGTGCTACTTATGAAAGAATGTAACATTTTCGAAATTACAGTTATTTTCTTATCGGTTAACAGTTTTTTATCATGCAAATGTGTAATTAGGGAATCATAGTGATTGGCATCATCATGATCTAAATTACCAGTTACCAATTTAATTATCGATCCTAAGGGATTTAGTAAACCTCTTTTTACTCTCACAACGGGCAATAGTTGTCGTAGCTTGTCTATTGTTATAGTACGTAAATACTCTACTTGTTTCCTTAAGCCTAAAAATTCAATAGAAGACTGATTGCTCTTATCAATTAGATTACTAAACTCTACATATTTTTTCAAGTTGAAATCTAGTGTTAAATATATTCTGCTTAAATCTAATACCTTTATAGCTGTCATTTATCTTTTTGTTTATAAGCTTGTCCTATATTAATCGGAAGCAATCCCGGATTTGGTTCAATCCTTTGAACTTGAAGGCCCTATGCGGTGATTTTAACCGAACTACTCTAACCATATTTTTCGGTAAATTGTACAGGAAAACATTTAGCGAAGTGTTATTATAGATAATAATTTTACTCTGCTTAAGATTAGAATCCGTAATTAAATTCAATTTCGAAATTAAAACTGAACGAACGGACTGTACTCTAATGCAAAATTCTAAATACGATTCACCTTGCCTAATTTTCATGGATTCAAGTTCGATAGCAATGCATATATCGTTCGATAAATGCATATATGGATCCCCAAAGTGCAACGTTAATAATTCCTTGAATTCGTCCCATGTCGTTATATCCTCGCGTTCACTGATAAGGGCCGCCGCATTGTCTTTAAGTCGGCTCATTATGGAATGCATAACATACATATTTTGTGTCGGACCCCCTACATATTTTTAATAACGTATTCGCACTGTCTAATAAAAAGATTTAATTGACTTTTATCTCCGCCAAAAAGTGGGATTAATTTAAGAATTTCAGTTGGGATGAGAACTATTTATATCGCGGTCTATTTAATAAAATAAAAATCACTATAATTACCTCTTACACTAATACAATGTTATATTATATCTAAATGTATTATTATTAATATTATATTTCATTCGCTTTATTCGAAGATATAATTCAACAATGTAGTTCCTTTTATCGTACTGGTAACATTCGCACTTTTAGATAACCCTACTTTCCTTTTTTTTTTTTTTTTTTTCTACCCGTCTTGACAGGCTGTACTAATCTTCATTCTTTTATCTTGCGCGGTAACAAGCACACGTCCGTTTATAATATTTAAAAATATGCCGAAACGTAAGCAAAAAAGTGTGGAATATTATGAAGCAAAAATAAGGAAATTGCAACAAAAATCGAAAAAACGCCGTCGTCGAATAGCTTATTCTTCGTCCGACTCCGAAATAAACCAAGGTAATTACTCATATTAATAATACCTACATACCTTTGTGAAATATTTCGCTGATTTCTCTAAAAGTATCTCTAAGTTATCTTCTATTAAATAGAAGATAGCATGATGCTTAAAAATAGCCCCTAAGTTTAACAAAAGTTAAACAGGCGGGTTGTTAAATAATGTAATAAATTATTCAATTTCTTGACAACTCCATCCTTATAATAAACTTTATTACATCTCTAAGCTAGACAAAGTTTAGCATGATGTATAAAATAAATCGACAAAAAAAATTAAAATAAAAGTGTATTTTTCTTTTTGTTGCGTAGATGTCGGTAGTCAAGAAATAAACACGTTAGAGACAGCGATAGAACCCGATCCGATACCCGAACCTGAACAGGCTTCCGACCTGCTTACGACTGAGCCTGCACAAAATATGCTGCCAGTCGAAAAACCTCCAGAAACATCTGTGCCTGATATCGATCCAGATTTTTTGTCAGCACTTGGTGACGCGGTCGAGGATATCCCAATTTATGGGGATAAAATCCACGATAGCCTTGCGCAACGTTGGACTCCAATTTTAAAAAAGGGTCTGTTACAGGAAGTTAAAACAAAACTTCTCAAGGAATACCCTGTACCTGACAACTGTAGGTTGTTAAAAGCTCCAATATGAAATCCTGAAATATCAGCGGCAGTCGCTGAAGTGGTAAGAAATAGAGACAAAAGTATTCAATCTAAGCAGGATCAGCTGGGTCAAGGTATCGCTGCTATCAATAAGGCTCTTACCTTGTTACTCCTCGGCGACGACAAAGTACAAGCAATTAAAATTCTTTCAGATGGTTGTAGAATACTTACCGACCTACATTTTACTGAAACTCAGCTTAGAGCTAAGTTAATATCACCTTGTATTCAAAAGTCTATCTTATCATTAATTGAAGACCGAAACAGAGACGAAACTCTTTTTGGTGCTGATTTGCCCGATAAAATAAAGTCTTCGAAAGCCATAGAAAAACAAGGCCATCAAATAATGAAAAGTTCTGTTAATAAGATGACAAGGCAGCCACCGGTCGCACCGGCCACGAGATCGCACCAGGAAAACTGGCGAGGCCCTCCTCGTTATTCCTCGTCGAGCAGGGGGGGGCGAGGAGGGCTGCACAGAGCAGTTCCGGTCCATTATCGCCGCATTGCCACAGTCACAGCACCGATGACGCCACGCGCCACGACATCATCCAACCAACAGAAACAACGTGCCCCGCGCCAGTAATACAGGTACACGCGGGGAGACTACAATATTTTTATGACTGTTGGTCAAATATTACTAACAACAAAGCTGTACTTAATTGGATTAAAAATGGCTATAGTATACCCTTATCTCGGACAGTATCACAAAGTTTAATACCGACTAATAATTTATTTTCTAGTAAAGAAATAAATAACATGTTACTGGCCATTCAAGATTTAATAAAGTTAGGTGCAGTATCTAGATGTAAACCACAGCCAGATCAATTTATATCTAAAATATTTTTAGCTCCCAAATCGAACGGAGGCCAGAGATTTATTTTAAATTTAAAAACATTTAATAAGTATGTTTCTAATAACCATTTTAAAATGGAGGATTTCAGAACAGTTTCAAAAATTATTCATCCTAATATGTTTATGGCCACTATTGACTTTAAAGAATCTTATTTACATGTCCCTATTAACAAAGAACAAAGAAAATATTTAAGATTTATTTTTCGATACAAAATTTATGAATTTAATGCAATGCCCTATGGGTTATGTTCTGCACCTAGAACTTTCACAAAAATTATGAAGGAAGTTATGATCTATCTTAGGCGTCAAGGATTTTTATCCGTTATTTATTTAGATGATATTTTGTGCTTAGGATATACTTATAATGATTGTTTACAAAATGTTAAAGAAACATTAAAGTTGTTAAATTGTTTAGGTTTTATTATCAATTTAGAAAAGAGCTCTTTAGAGCCAAATAAAGAAATAAAGTTACTTGGTTTTATGTATAATTCTATAAATATGACATTATCGCTACCGTTTAAAAAACGCGATTATATATTATCTCTTACGAAGAAATATTCTAGTCTACCTTTATGTACGGTTAGGGAATTTTCACATTTCATAGGTGTCCTTACAGCGGCTTGTCCCGCCGTAAGGTATGGTTGGGTATACACTAAGCGACTTGAAAGACAAAAATTTCTAGCTTTACAAAATTTAAATAATTACGATATTAAATTTAAACCATCAGCTGAGATTTTATCTGACCTAAGATGGTGGATAAAAAATATTCAAACCACCGCTTGTCCATTAAAATTATTAAAATATGAATTAGAAATTTTTACGGATGCGTCTAGATCTGGTTGGGGCGCATTTTGTAATGGTCAACGAGTGAACGGGAAGTGGAAGCGTAATGAAATTAAATTCCATATCAATTATCTAGAACTTCTAGCAGTATTTTTTGGCTTAAAGTGTTTCGCACGAGATAAATTTAATACAAATATTTTATTAAGGGTTGACAATACAACTGCTTTGAGCTATATTAACCGGATGGGTGGTATCCAATATCCCCATTTAAATAATCTCAGTAGAGAAATTTGGCAGTGGTGTGAGATGCGAAATATTTGGCTAACAGCTTCGTACATTAATACTAAAGATAACAAAGAAGCAGATGAGGAGTCTAGAAAAGTAAATCCCGATATTGAATTGTCTTTAAGTAATTCTTCATTTCAAAATATTGTAAAATATTTTGGCAGACCAGATATAGATTTGTTTGCATCTCGCACCAATGCCAAATGCGATAAGTACGTGTCATGGAAACCCGATCCAGACGCACAAGCAGTTGATGCCTTTACTATCCCTTGGAATAGTTCTTTTTACGCTTTCCCTCCCTTCTCGTTTATACTAAGATGTCTCCAAAAAATTAAAATTGAAAAAGCAGAAGGAATCCTGGTCTTTCCATTTTGGCATTCACAACCATGGTTTCCCTTATTAAAAAGTATGATTGTGTCTGACATAGTGTTTCTTGATTCAAATAAACATATATCTAAGTCTTGTTCCAGGAATTACAAATGCAAAGATTTACCCTGGGTGTAGCCAAGCTCTCCGGGAAGCTTTCGCCAAACGCGGAGCTCCCAATACATCCTTAGAATTAATGTTAGCTTCTTTGGCAAAAAACACATTATCACAATATAATGTTACCTATAAAATTTGGTGGGAATATTGTTACAATCATAATATCGATCCTTATTTGGATTCAGTTGCCTCGATAATGACATTTTTAACCAACGAATTTAACCGAGGTGCTGCTTATGGCACCTTAAATAGTCATCGCTCTGCTCTTTCATTACTCTTAGGAAATGATCTAGGTTCTGTAGAACAGATCAAAAGACTTCTTAAAGGCGTATTCAGATTGAGACCAACCGTACCCAAATATTCTTTCACATGGGACCCACAAATAATTTTAAATTATATTTCAAAATGGGGCCCCAATAAAGAATTAACCTTAGATAAGATTACTAAAAAATTGGTCATCTTACTTGCCCTATGTACAGCCCACCGTGTTCAAACGTTTTCATTAATAAAAATTGACGATATTAAAATTAATTCAAACGACGTTCAAATTGTTATACGGGATCTAATAAAAACTTCATCTGTTGGTCGAGACCAACCAGTACTTGTTTTACCTTATTTCCGAGACAATATTAATATTTGCCCGGCTTCTTGTGTGAAAGAATATTTGTCACATACAAAAAGTATTAGATCTAATGTTATGCAAAATCTATTGTTAACAGTAAAGCGACCGTACCATGCAGCGAGTACACAAACGATTAGTCGATGGATAAAGCAGGTGTTGGCGGAGAGCGGCGTGGACGTAACGCAGTTCGGTGCTCACAGCACGCGACACGCAGCTACTTCCACGGCGCGTGCCGCCGGCATTTCCCTTGATCTGATCAGGAAAACAGCCGGCTGGACCCAAAACTCGCAAACTTTCGCAAAATTCTATAGTCGATTCTATAGTCGATTAATGATCGAAGTACTTTTGCTTCTGCTGTACTTACAATTAGTGATGATAACAATTAATTTTAAATCCATTGAATAATTGATACTCATTTGTAACAATGAATGATTTTGATTAATTAATAAAACTTAATCAAAAGAGTCTTTTATTTTTTAAGAACCCAGCTTTTAATATAACATTAAATAAAGTAGGTATAATTATTATGTAATGGTGAACAAAATAAACATTTGCAAAACTAGGATAACAAAATTTTACATTAATACTCTAAACATCTACATTGTTGAATTATATCTTCGAATAAAGCGAATGAAATATAATAGATGATCAAACGAACTTCTGAAGTGAAGTTCGATCACTATTATATGAATTCGCTTTATTCGAAGATATGTAAATCCCCTCCCACCACAAGCCCCGTAAAATTTTGTTTCTTTCTCTAAAATAATGAAGATTAGTACAGCCTGTCAAGACGGGTAGAACAAAAAAAAAAGAAAGGAAAGTAGGGTTATCTAAAAGTGCGAATGTTACCAGTACGATAAAAGGAACTACATTGTTGAATTATATCTTCGAATAAAGCGAATTCATATAATAGTGATCGAACTTCACTTCAGAAGTTCGTTTGATCATCTATTATTAATAATTTTTTATTTACTTAATATTATTTTTGAATTTTACTTAATATTATTCACAAAAATTCATGTGAGAGATAAAATACAAATATTATATGTATAACTAAATTCCGATTTCACAAATTTTATATGAAAACCAGATAACAGTTAAAAAGAGAGAGTTCCAATCTCTAGATAAGAAAACTCTACAATTTGAATAGGCATGAAATAGGTAAGGAAGGTGAAAACGCTTACTCACCAACCAGCCAACGCCATCAGCATCGCTCCAACCTTGACGAATTTATTTGTTCGATGGATCGCCGTCCGCGCCTAAAAATCGCGATAATCGGTAAATTTAGATACCCGAATATTTACGCAAATGCGCTATAATTACGACGATCCTGTCCGCAATGCCAGTCAAGTTTACGAAGAGGCAAATAGATTTTTTTAAAAAGTAAAAAATATATATTTAAAATAATTGAGGATTGAATTAAACACGTCTGAACAGATTTGGATGCTCAGTTTAAATCTGAATTTCTTGCCCACAGTCCCATTACCAATCCCAATCCCATTACCCGAATATTTACGCGAATGCGCTATAATTACGACGATCCTGTCCGCAATGCCAGTCAAGTTTACGAAGAGGCAAATAGATTTTTTTAAAAAGTAAAAAATATATATTTAAAATAATTGAGGATTGAATTAAACACGTCTGAACAGATTTGGATGCTCAGTTTAAGTCTGAATTTCTTGCCCACAGTCCCATTCTTCATTTACCCAAGCACCGAGGTATTTGTACATACGCACCCGCTCTAGGTATTTACCTTCCACCTGAATTTTTGGCTTAAGATTTTTATCCCCCGATACAACCAGAAACTTGGTCTTGCTAATATTCATGCTCAACCCTGCCTTCACACTGCACTCGTTAACCCTGTTCACCAAAGTCTGTAGGTCCTTTTCTGAAGAGGCTATAAGTACGGTATCATCGGCGCATCGTAGGTTATTCACGACTTTACCGTTTATCTTGATGCCTACCTCTAACCCCTACAGAGCTTCAGATATTACAGCTTCCGAGTATATGTTAAAAAGCAGGGGAGACAATATACACCCCTGACGGACACCACGGCGAATCTCAATTTGATCGGTCTCTGAATGCTCAACTCTCACAGCTTCTCTTTGTTTTTAATACAAGTTCTTAATAACCCGTAAGTCCTTGCCATCTAGACCTACATCCATTAGACGTTCCATAAGTAGGTCATGTCTTACGCGATTGAACGCCTTCTCATAATCAATGAAGCACAAGATAACGTTGGTCTGCATGTCTTTGCATTTTTGTACTAGAACTATTTAGAAATATTTTAAGTACGTGGCTCATTAAGCTTATTGTGCGATATTCTGCACATTTCTTTGCTTTTGCCTTTTTTGGTAAAGTAATAAATGTGGACTTTAGCCAATCGTCGGGTAAAGAGCCTGAGTTATACACCTGGTTGAAAAAGTTGGTTAGGGCGTTTACGTGTTCTTCTTCCAACAGTTTGAGAATTTCTACTGTTTTACTGTCGGGACCTAAAGCTTTACCAGTTTTAGCAGATCCAAGTACTTTTTCACCTTTGTTGTTAAAAATGGTGGTCCAGAGTCATCCGTAACAGTAACATTCGCGGAGCTCCTAGAAGTATCCTCAAACATTTTGACTATGTAGTCACTCCAAACCTTTTTCTTGCTTTCTAAGTCATGAAGAATATTGCCCTGATCATCACATAGTGCATTCAAATTGTGAGTTTTATTAAGCCCCGCAAGTGTTTTGATCTCCTTGTGAAGGTTAAACCCGTCATGTAGTTTCAAAAGGCCTTCGATACGTTCGCATTTGGTCTCATAGAATTTATCTCGAGCAGCTCGATTTTTTCTAGCAATGAGCCTATCTAATTCGTCGTACCTCTTTGGGTCTGCGGTTTTATATATTCGGCGTTTATCCATTAATTTCAGGATCTCCTCAGTCACCCATTGCTGTTTCTTGACTAGATGATCAGGCTGCAGATAAGTCCGACAAATATTGCTGACTGTATCCTTGAGTGTTGACCACGTTGTCAAAGATGTTGATGGGCAGGTCAGGTGCTCGTTAGCCCATTCGTTTATAGCGTTTGAAACTCTTGCTTTAACACGTTCAGTGCCAGCGACAAGCCTAGCGTGTTCATGCGAATTTCTATAGCCACGCCGCGAACACGCTAGGCTTGTTCTAAGAATTTCAGTGATATCTTAAAAACTAGGCTAAATTATTCATTCAAACTAATTGTGTGCAATCTTCAAGCGATAAGCTACTGAGTTTTTAAGTGGCCCGTTAAAAATAATAATTTTTTTTATTTTAGAAAAAAATGTCTTTTGTAATGCCGGCGACACGCTAGGCTTGTTCACTTATTAAGGATAATCATAGATTGTCAAACTGTTTTTTCAACAAACCACATTTTATTAATGCCAACCAATTTGTTGACAATTGAACTAATTTTGTTATTGTTTTCTCAAATTTGAGGAACTTTGTTACATTTTTTTTTGTACAAATATCTATTATTATAAAAATGCCGCGTGTTCGCGGCATTATGTATGCCGGCATCGCTATAAGCATAGGAAAAATTTAGGTGGCAGTGAACGTGTTAACAATGGGTTCTTTCAGCATATTTAAATCGTAATATTCTTCGTATCGTAATATTCTTAAACAATTATAATATGTGATTTTCTTCTTGTCGCTATTATAGTAGATATATATATATATATTGTTTTGCTTACTTTGCCAATATGTATTTTATATATTATTTGTTGTGCAATGATGTTTTATACTTGTAGATGTAGTGATACAACATCGTTTTAATTTTGGAAGATATTTTAAGTTTCATCACTTAAAATATCTTCCAAAATTAAATTGAATTGAATTTTATCGATAGTTATATAACATCATTGGTGTTTTGTACTTTATTTATTTATTCACTTTATTGCACAATTATTTAACAAAAAATAAATTGAGCAAAAGGCGGGCTTAAAGCTATATAGCCTTATCTACCAGCCAACCTTAGCACGTGCAAGAAAGAGCGTACAGTAGATGCATAACGCCATCCTTATATTGAATTACATTATACAAATACACACATACATACATATATATACACATATATATAAACATACACACACTTACATAAATATATATTATAAATATATACATATAACATACATTTAATAATATTCTAATGATAAAGTAACAAAAAGTTAACAATAATACTAAATGTACAGTGTAATAATAACAGCTTAAATAAAAGGGAACGAAACCAAGAAAGGCGATAAAAGCTAAGACTTATATTTCTTTAAGAAAAATTATTTTACCCTACTTTTGAACAAATCCCTAGAGAACGTTTCTCTGATGACGACTGGTAATTCATTCCAAAGTCGTATAGCGTTGACAGTGAAAGAATTAGACACAAAACCAGATGTGTGAGGAGGAATAGAAAGAAGAAGGTTATGAGAAGAACGAAGATGCCTAACACGATTATCGGAAAGAAAATTAAATTTGGACTTAAGATAACAAGGAGCAAGTGGATTATAAACAAGAGAGTGTAGAATATATAGTATTCTTAAATGCCTACGATCTTTAATAGGTAGCCAATTTAGCATTAACCGATATGAAGAAATGTGCTCAAATTTACGGAGGCCATAAATAAATAAATATCTAAGGCCATAAATCGTATGCAGGTGTTATGCAATCTTTCGAGTTTACTTAAAAGTGTTACATTAAGATCGGGGTAACATGCATCACCATAATCTATAATTGGTAACAACAGACACTTTACCAGTTGGATTTTTGATTTAATAGGCACAAAGTTTTTAAAGTGTAGCGTGGCATAAAACTTGCGCGAAACCTCATTGAATTGGTCAGACCATTTCAACGAGTTATCGATTAAAACACCCAAATCTTTAACCTTAGATGAAATAGGCATAACAGTTATTAAATAGTAAATCAGGTAAGGGTGGTAGGCTTTGAATTAAAGCTAACTGCCTAGGGCTCCCAATAATAATAGCTTGGCATTTTGATGGGTTAACACTAATTCCATATTTTTTTGACCAAGAGGCAATACGAGAGAGATCGTTATTAAGGGCGGTAATAGTGTCAACCAGGTGGTCTACGCTGCACTGTTTATAAAGCTGCAAGTCGTTGGCATAAAGATGGTACTGGCATGAAAGAATTGAGGAAATAGAGTTAATAAATAATGAAAATAGTAGTGGAGAAAGAATACCGCCTTGAGGAACACCAGCAGCAACATCGCACCAGTCCGATCTATCGGTTCCAACACAAGTTGCTTGCTTGCGTCCACGAAGATAAGAAGAAAACCACTGGAGAGCGATGTCTGAGATGTTTATGCGAGATATAAGAGAGAGTAATAAGTCATGATCGACTGCATTAAACGCGTTACTAAAATCGATGAGTATGAGAATCGTCAGTCTTGTTTTCCATACCCTCTCTAATATCCTCGGTAACTTTAATTAGTGCAGTAGTAGTGCTATGGCAATGGCGAAAACCAGACTGAAGTGGATTTTAATAGGTCACAGGACAACAGATAATCAGATAATTGAAAGTGGACAATGGATTCTAAAATTTTTGAGAGAAAGGGAAGGATGGAAATAGGACGATAATGGGAAGGCGTAGAGGGATTTGGAATCTTAGCTAGTGGTAGAACTAGGGCTTTTCGCCACAGTTCGGGAAAAGTACTAGTGCGTAAGGAAAAATTAATAATGTGGGTTATTAAAGGCAATAATGTTTCTAAAATGTGTAAAATCATCGTGCGACCTATCTCATCACATCCAATTGCTTTAGATTTAATTGCCATAATACGTTTCCGAACGTCAGCATCACTCACCAGGGTGAAAGAAAATGAAGTGTCCTTACATATTGGCAGGCAATGAATCTTTGAAAGAGTATCGAGTTTAATATTGTCATCGAAAACAGGAGGAGACTGGAAGTGGCGATTAAGACTATTAATGTCAATAGAGATATTGTTTGAAGAGTTGGAATTTTTGCCGATGCCAATAGACTTTAGAAATTTTAATGTGTCTGAAGGAGACGAGTTACAAATTTTATCAGAGATGTATCGGCGTTTATAAGTTCTGCACATCTGGTTACACCTATTTCTTGCAGCCTTATAGACAGACCAGTTAAGTTCTGTACGGTCAGACTTAAATTTACGAAATGCACGATCCCTTTTTGCCATGGCATTCCGGATGTCACTGTTTATCCAAGGCGCAGACCCTCGGTTTTTAATTTTTACTAAACGCAAGGAAGCATGCATGTCGTATGAGCAAAGAAAGTCCAGCTTATCGTCGATCGTATCCAATTCATATATCTGATCCCAATTAATTTTAGTAGCATCTGTCTCTAATTTATTAAGATTAAGGTTAGAAAAAATTCTTAAGGATGCAGTTTGAACTGTAGGCTTAGGACTTTTAATGCTATAGGATACGTAAACTAAGTCGTGTTGAGAAAAAGCAGGAGCAGAAAGTTGGCCATATTTAACAACACGTTTAACGTCAGAACAGAGTATAAGATCTAAGAGAGAATCTGAAGTTAAGGTGTGATGTGTTGAAGATAGCTGTAGAATTTCAATGTTCACTGAATTAACTATGGAGCGCAATTTAGTCGCTCGAGTGTCATTCTTCATCAAACACGTGTTGAAGTCACCCATAATTAAAAGTTCATTGAAGTTGGATAAAAGATTCTCGAAAATGTCTTCTAGTGTTGAGAAATAGTCAATAGTGGGAGGGCAATATACTACAACCAGGACTATTTTCCTTCCACAAGCAATTTCCAAAAAAAGAAATTCAGGGGAAGGGTTAGAAGAAGAAGAAGACTGGCAGATGATTTTATAGCTAAATTGACTTTTTAAATAAGTGGCGACACCACCTCCTCTCCTCCCAACACGATCGTTTCTTACTAATACAAAACCAGGAATGGGAAAACACGCTGAAGAAAGTGAAGGTTTTAACCATGTTTCAGAAATCAAGAGAGCATGAATACAGTTGAGATTAAAAGAACTTAATAGGTCCGTGTAATGACTAGGCACACTTTGAGCATTAATATGGCAAACATTAAATTTTTTATCTAAACCACAAAATTCGGCGGTTAGAGTATCCCCTAAAGTTATTAAACTGTAATTGTTATAACTATGAGAGCTATTAAACGATTCATCCCCAGATTCAGCTGAGTAATAAGAGTCGTCGCTTGACATCATATTATGTTGTGTATTTGTTTTTACTTTAAAAATATATGTATAAATAATAAATAATGAAATATATATATATAAAATTATAATATAAACAAAAAAAAAAACTAAAACAAAGCGCAGGAATAAAATCTCTTTTTTGCACTGACTGCTGGACTTGGCAATTCAACAAAAGCATTACAGCAAAAGCATATGATCTTATACAAACTATAACTAATGAATTCTACAACTATTGTCTAAAGACAAAAAAAAAGCAAACAACACAAACGTAGTAAAATTAAAAAAAAAATAATAAAGCCATGCAACTAAACTATTCACAATTTACAAGTAAAAAACATTACAAAAAACATGGAATAAAAAAAGGACAATACGTGAATGGCTGTACTACAAAAATCAGAAAAATTCTAAAGATATACGTATGTATCTATTATTATGTAAGAAAAAAAAGGAATTTATATCTAGATATATACGTAAATATCTAATAGATAATTGTCAAAATATGTTTGAGTTGTCAGTGTTGTTACTCAAATGTAGATATATAACAAGGATGGCTCAAAATACCAGAATCCAAGTTAAGGTTGTCATATTGACGTACGCTTGTCAAACTAATTTTAAATCAAATTGAAATATTTATCTACTAACAACAATAACAAGATTGTGAATTAATAGGTAGTTTGTAAAAAAACATATATAGTAAAAGAGCATATATAAAAGTGAAACGTTAAGCATTACAAACACGCAAAATCATATAAAGTACGTAATTGGTTATAAAAACAAAAAAAAACAAATG
Source organism: Vanessa cardui (assembly GCF_905220365.1). Taxonomy (NCBI): domain Eukaryota; kingdom Metazoa; phylum Arthropoda; class Insecta; order Lepidoptera; family Nymphalidae; genus Vanessa; species Vanessa cardui. The sequence goes on along the minus strand of NC_061153.1, from coordinate 5,447,885 downwards.
TAATAGAATCATCTACAACTAACATTAATAAGCACAATAACAAACAATTCACAAAACACACAGTTCATTACAAAACGAAAAGAAAATTAAAATATTGAAACAAGAAGAAAAAGACAAAAAAAAAAGGTTAACCCTTACAGCTTTTTTGCTACATTTCTACGAGTGACAATACCCGAAGTAGGACTGACCTTCTTGGAGCGTTCAGGTGGCCTATCTGATGGAGCTTTGTTGCTAGAACCACTGTCTGATGCCGTCATTTTATTAACAGTTCCCTTCTCAGGAACTGATGAGTTACCACATTTAGGGAACTTTTTGATTAAATCGTCCAAGGTTTCTCTGTTAAAGAGTCGTTTCCTATCATTGTTGGGAAGTTTAACATAAACAATGCCGTTATGAGTCCAACTGTTAGAGATACCGAAGTGTTTTCTGGCTGCACTGAAAATAGCTTGACGTGACTTTGTCAAAAACTCACTAATTGACACACTAGACGATTTAAGTTTTTTCTTACTGTACTGAACACTGTTACTGAACATTCAATCAAGAACTGTCTCGCTCTCGTGTGGTAGTGGAAAATACTTTTGGAATATTGTCCAGCAAATTCAGAGTTTTTAAAAGCCCTATACCTCTTGACGAAGTAAAAGCTTCAAAAATTACAATGACCTGTGTTTACCTTCACAATTTTTTAAGAAAAAGTAGTTCTTCTCGAAATTTGTATACCCCTCCAGGTACAGTAGACAGTTACGTTAATGGCGAATTAGTTCAGCCAGAATTTTAGAGACATACTGACAGAGAGACATGTTTTACTCCATTGGGCAATATACCTCGCAGGAGTACAACGAATGCGCTTGAAATAAGAATTAATTTTATGAATTATATTTACCAAATAAAAAATAATAGTTAGATTGGTATACCTAAATATTATTTTTTCTTTGACAAAAACTATGTACTCAAAGAAGCTGAATATGTATATCTATCGTGTAAAATGTCGGCATGCCAGGAGGAGTCCTAGCTGCATCATCAGACATCATTGATCGTTACTGAAACAGAGAGAACAAAAAAAAATTCATCGAGCAAACATAACTCGCATCATATTATTGACTAGGATATTATGATCGTAAGTAACTCGTTATCCAGTGGAAACATACCACTCAAAAGGTGAGTATAGACTACAACATTTTCTGGAGTATTTCTTTGTAATGTAACGTTCTTACGAATGATACAATACAGGCAAAAGCTCAGTTTCCAAAGCATTTCTATGTAATGTAACGTTCCTGCAAATGCTCGGCGTTATGTTACGGGTAAATGCTCACAGCGAGTGTGCATTTACCAACATTTCGTTGTACCTTGCGTTCATTCTTTTTTGAAATGTCGGACCTACAAGCTGCGTGTGCTGCATTTATCTTGATGAATTATATTAGAAGAAAAAAGAAAAATAGAAATAGAAGATGGTGGCAAATGAACATTTACAATAGAAGACAAACTCTTGGAGGTGTGCAATTATTGTTAGACTTAAAATCGCAGGAATTAAGTGGTCAATATAAGAACTTTACTGCCCTAAGAAGGCGAAGGAGAGATTAGCATTAACTTTACGTTATTTAGCTACGGGTGATTCCTTCGTTAGTTTACAGTATCTTTTTAGAATATCAAGACATAGATAACAGAGGAACTGAAAGAAAACATTCACGTGAGTATCATTATATTTTATTTAAGATCAATTCAAATAATCTGAGATCTGACTCATCATATCAAAGTTACTGCTATCTCGAGTATCGCCCCCGTCTGTATCTGCTTCATCGGCTCGACTCGGACCTCGGATTTCATTGGAAGTTGCACCTGCTCTAGTCTCTTCGATAGAGGAAGTGTAGCCTCTGTCTGTATTTGAGTCACAGGATCGGTTCTGACTTACAAAGGATTCATTTTATGTTGAAGCTGTATTATATCCTCGAGATGTTTCGTTTCCATAATTATCTCTATAGTGTTGACTGTATCCACGGGGATAGTTAAATTCTCCTTGATCAGCGCTAAAAAGTATATTCGATATAAGATGTTTTTGGTCCCTTCATTATATTTTCTTAATTTATCGGCGATAAAAGTACCGTAACTTGCTAACTCATGTCATTATTAAAATCACTCAACTCTCAAGCGGTTTTTTGCAATATATCAAATGCAATTTCCATTTTTTTGTCGTCATCTGTATTGATTTTGGAAATCATTTTCCTTTTCTTTTTTATAGGATGTGCTGACTGCGACTCGCAATCAGCCGTAGTAGCCTGCGTGTGATTTTCCTCGGTCTTGTTATCAGCCTGAAATTATAAAATATATTTTTTTTGCAGATGCCAAATTCACCTGAGGAGTGGTTACAAGTGGCAGAAGGTTATGAGAAAATATGGCAATTCTCCCATTGTATAGGCGCTATTGACGGAAATTCAAGCACCACCTGCAAGTGGCAGTGAATTTTATAATTATAAGGGGTTTTTAGTATTGTACTTATGGCAGAGTGGATGCAAATTATAAAATTATTTACATTAATATAGGTTGCCAAGGACGAATATCAGACGGTGGAGTATTCCATAACAGTATGTTATATAAAAAACTACTAGAGATTCATCTAGTTTGAATTTGCCACAGCCCTCTACACTGCCAGGTAGGCAAATGTTAATGACATATTATTTCATTGGCGATGAAGCTTTCCCTCTTATGCAAAATATGATGAAGGTTTACTCTGGAATGCATCCCAAAGGATCTACTAAAAGATTGTTCAATTACCGACTCTGTAGAGCTCAGCGCGTAGTTGACAATGTGTTTGGACTACTATCGTCAGTATTCCGTGTTTTGCGAAAGCCTATATTATTGAACCCCGATAAAGCTAAATTGATTGTAAAGTGCACATGTCATTTGCACAATTTCATTAGAAGGAATTCAGAAGGAATATGCTTACAAGAAAACATCTTACAAGATAACAATACCAGTGATTATAACGAGGGCCATTTTCAATTTATATAATTCAATTTCTTCCGCTTGCAAATCAACATCGAAACTTATCAGAAAGTGCTGTTGCAAAAATAATGAGCGATGAAATTGCTGAATACTGTTCTCAAGTGCGTTGGAGTGGCAAAACCAATATGCGTAGGTACTTACAAATTTTAATATAGAAATACCTTTTAAAAAAATTACTCACCGAATCATCAACGGGACGTGGTTTATTCTTATCCAGCATAAATTGTAAGCTTTGGTACGCAAACAACGAACTTTTGTAAATTTCATCTGCTCCTGTAAATGTAAATAAAAAAAACAATTTAAAATGAAATTCGTCTTTTTCATTTACGTAATATTTTTATCCAAACTCAATATATATCTGTTGTGTGATGTATATTTGCATTTATTGTCATCACTTACCTTTTCCAGTGCCAATACTTTTTTCAATCTTCATTTTTTCTCTTCGAAGAGAAGCTAGAAGGCTTGTCATTTTTTTTCTGCAGTCATTAGCAGAGATCTCCATTTCGGCAGCAATATCTTGCCACGCGTCGTTTTTTAATATTTCATTGTAATGTTGAGTGTGATTAGGATCCCATAAAATTACATGATTCCTGTATTTTTCATAAACAATAAAGTTTTTTCACTATCCCATGACATAGTTGAATAGAAAATAGATAATAAGTATAAATAACAAGCTAATGCAATGCACGTGTAAAATCACAGCGTCAACTTGAACAACTAAATGACCGCGCGGTCCCGCTGCGTCTTTCGTCCCTCTCCCTCCGCATCACCCCGCAACCGCGCATCGCCCGCACTCGTGGCTCGACGAAATGTTACACCAATACGCTCGACGAAATGTTACACCAATATGCTCGTTGGTTTGTAACAAGAGATCAGCGTGCTCGACGTTTAGTTCGTAAGAGCATGATACACTAGAACATATCATAGAGCGGCTCGTTGTTCTGTTACAAGTAAATGTTGTAGTCTATACTCACCTAAAAACCAGTGAGTCACAATTCCGGTGACCTATAACTTACTCAATAACCGATGGAAAACATATCCACCCAGAACCAGTAGAAAACATATCTACTCAGTATCCGATGGAAAACATATCCACCCAAAACCAGCAGAAAACATATCTACTCAAAAATCGAGCAAGTTACAGGCGTCATTGTACTTAATATTACTTAACTATAGATTAATACGAAGTCCTTAAGATTCATAGAAGAGCATGTTGCATGCTGTCAGAGTGTAGCCTTGATCAAGCATGCATCATACTCCACTAATAGGTATTCATAACTACTCACGCCAGATACTGCCAGAGAGTAGCCCCGGCCACGCACCGACGCACCGAAATATACTCAAAACTTTATCAAACTAGTTTTATGTAACAATACTACGACAAGGTACTACCGGAGAGTAGCTCCGGCCACATGCCCACGCGCACATCATACACACAAAGAAATCACACATCACACCACCAGAGAGTAGCCCAGGCATAGTGCGCTGCGCGATATTCAAAATGTTATGAATAAAAAAAAAAATAATAAATAAAAATAAGTGTCATGTAACAAAACTGCGATAAGACATTACTGGAGAGTAGCCCCAGCCACGTGCTCATGCGCACATCATTACACACACAGAAATCACACCTCACACCACCAGAGAGTAGCCCTGGCATGGTGTGCTGCGCAACATTCACTTTTCTTTTTTTTTCCTTTTTCCTCACATCATTCGTTACGAAATTTAAGTATCTATTTTAAATATTCTACTGTTATTATTCAGTACACAATATCTTTACACATAAACATAGTAGCTTAAAATATGTACGTACCGTATTGGGTTTATCCCACTTCTGATATGTAATTAAACACCTTTCTTCTTATTTATTAATATATTTCAGTACTTTCGGTGTAAACATTCAATATAAAGTACAACTTTTATACTGACAATACTAATTACTAGGGACAGTAATTACGACCAGTTGACCAAGTGACTCTTGTCAGTGCTTCAGACCAATTAAATTTTTCGACCAGCCCATCGTTTTTTTATAATGCTCCCTATTATAGTCAAATCACTTACTTAATGTTGTCTTAAATTTTCGCGATTACACATTGAAATAAAACTAGCTATAACGGATTTGAATCGAACCACGAACGCTGTAAAGTGCTCGAAACGTCGGGATGTTAAAAATAATTAATATACGCGATTCAAATCCGTTATAGCTAGTTTTATTTCAAATCACTTACTTTTTTAACAATATTGAATAAAATAGTCAAATCACTTACTTTTTTTAACAATATTAAGTAAAATAGTCAAATCACTTACTTTATTTTAACAATATTAAATAAAATAGTCAAATCACTTACTTTTTTAACAATATTAAGTAAAATAGTCAAATCAAATACCCTTTAACAAGCTTAAATGTCAAATGAAAGACTTACTTAAAAACTAATGTAATTGCTATAGAACATAGATAAACTAATAAAACAAGTAATATTTAAAAATAAAATACATTTATTTTCTACACGCCCACCGCTATTTCGCACACATACACGCATTCTTTTTCTTAGGCCACTTTTTACAACAACAGTCGTCAGTCTATTTCTCATTTTGTTAGCTGCGTCGATATTTTTTTGATTTAAAATCTCAATCGATTGTATTGTGTTCGGTTCTTTATACACCAAACTTTTCATATGCATAAAAATCCATGGGGGTCAAGTCTGGACTCCTGGCTGGCCACGGTATGGGTCCCCCTCTTCAAATCCACTTATTGGGATAATTAGTATCTAACCATTCTCTGACACTCCTTCTGTAGAGTGCGGGGCACCCATCATGTTGAAACCATATGCTACGAAGAAGGTTTAGTGGTATGTCATCGAGCAAATCAGGCAAATTCTCTCTCAAAAAATTCTCATAGCTCTCTCCATCCAAATTTGGAGGAAGAAAGAAAGGTCCGATTAAATGGTTAGATATTATTCCCATTCACTCATTAAGTCTAAAACGTCTACGAACCCTTTTTTTATGTGATAGGTGGCAAACAAGCAGGAGGCTCACCTGATGGAAAGTGACTACCACCACCCATGGACATCTGCAGCACCAGTGGGCTTGCAGGTGCGTTGCCGGCCTTTAAGAAAGGAGTAGGGAAGAGGGGGCCCAAAGAGGGCACCTTACCGAAAAATTAAAAAATATATTGTTTATTAATAAGTTACAACGTTTGTTTTTTTACCATGAAGTCCAATAATAAATACTGTTGAATGGAGAATGGTTGAATTTATCAAAATTTGAACTATATAATGTTTGTGAACAAATTACTAAACACCTACGATTGCCCGCTTTGCCCGATGTGGGGCCTAAAGCGGGCCCTCGTTAAGGGTAAAACGGGCAGGGGTCGGGTAAAGCGGGCATGCCTAAATTTTATCAGTAGATTACAAAATTATCTAAAATAGAATAGTCATATACTGACTATACTGACTTAAATATATGAAGAGCAAAAGAAACAATATTGATCAAATTATGTATTTTAATCACATAAGGGTAATATAATTATAAAATTTAATTAAAAAAAAAAAATTCTTAGGAACTTCTTACTTTTGTGTACAATATTGTCCAGATTATATTTGAAAAAAAATTGTTAAACTAAAAAAAAAACAGTATTCATATTTAGTCAATATAATCAGACTTTCTTGGTACTTAATAACCCATTTTTGTTTATTTATAATAAGTCTAGCAAATAAAATATCAGTCTCTCCTGAAATAAGCTTATCACAAAAATAAAAACATGAGAAATAACACTTGTTAACTAACTAAAAATCATACAAATATTCTACTTCTCAATGAAATGTTATGTTCTCAAACGACATTTTAGTATTTCTACCTAATAAAACTTTGTATACTATTTTATTAATAATCAGGCATTATTTTTTTAAATATGCGTAATATTTTAAATTTCCTGACACAAATCACAATAAAATGACCCAATTCCGGAATATGTAGTGCAATTTTCGTGAGCCCACGAATCGCAATGGTTGCATTTTATCCAGTCCTCGACGGTCCTCGTATGGCTCATTGCATATAAAACAATGATATTGCTTGGCTTGCTTAACATTGGGTAATTTTTCCTTTGATGTCTGTTTCTTAATAAACGTTGGTTTTTTAGTACGAAGTTCTTCTTTTATACTCCGTTTAACAGGTTTCACATTGGATTTCTTTTTTTCCATCTTGGCTTTTTGCTCTTCTTTGATCGGCGTGCTAGTTAATACCTCGGCCTTTTGTGTTTTTCTGCGGCGGTTTGTTTTATTTGGAGCCACCTTGGGTACTGGTATTATCATCATAGGACTTAGATGTGTACTACAGCTAGGAGTAGCAAGGTTATCTGTAACCTGTGAGAGGATCGCTGTGACGTTTGGCAGTGACAAGTATCGTTGTTTATTTTCTTAAAATAAAAATATAAAAGTCGAAAAAGTGCTTATAAAAGTTTATTAAAATATTAACAATATATATACACAGTGAGTGAAATAATAGATAACTGAAAAACAAGCATAATATTCGTGTTTTAAGTGATTAATCGATCATCTGTTCGGATCAGCTGATACATATCTACCCACAAAAAGTAAACATTACATAAAAGTATATTTTGCTACTAGTTTTTAGTGATTTGGGTTTATTCTTCTTTTTCTTTTTCTTTAAATATAAATACTACTATTAGTGCTAAAACAAACACTGATATTTGTAAAACGATAAACTACACAAACCTATATTATACATTTAGTGACACCTTCCGGATATTTCTAATACTACATTATTTGTACAATGGCAAATAAATGTAATCAATGTGGTAAGTTTCTGTCACCCACAGAGGGCGCAAAATGTAATAAATGCAACTGCGTGTTCCATCGGTCATGCGTCAACATAAGCCCCGACTTTCGCCTTCCTACGCGCTGGATGTGCCGTGCCTGCCGGGGACCGGAAAGCAGAAACAAGTCCGCTGCAGTCACCGAATCGCCTACAACGAACGAAGTGTTCACGGACGCGAATTCGGTGGATATAGAAAAGACCCCTACATTATCGCTTGCCGAGGAAATGCGACTCCTCAGATTGGAGCTTGTCACGGTCGCCCGGGAGATGACCTTTTTTAGGCTGGAGTTGGGCAGGCTTAATGAAAATATGTCAGAGTTCAATAAAAGAGTCGACATGGTAGAAGAACGCGTGTCATCCCTGGAGAGTAAATTATCTGACAATTGTACTCAACATGGCAGTTCACAGGTGCAGGACATTATCACGGAGTTAAAAACAGAGATTAATGACCGGGAACAGAGCTCGTTGTTAAATGACGTCCAAATAGCGGGTTTACCGGAATATAATGGTGAGAATGTGGTACACCTATCTCAGGCAATCTCGAGCAAATTGGGTGTCCCACTCGACGCCCCCGACATCGTTAGCGCCGAGCGTGTGGGACCGCGACGTCTGTTGTCATCGAGTGAAGAGCGTCACCGCCCGCGGCCGGTGATCATGCGACTGGCGCGGCGGTCTCTGCGTGATAACATTATAAAGGCGGCGCGGGTACGGCGCGGAACTAACACCTCCGGCGTCATCGACGGCAATCCCTCTCGAGTGCATATTAACGAGCATGTTACTCGACATAATCGTACGCTTTTTTATAAAGCCAAGGAAGAAGGCAAACGTCTTGGCTGGCGTTACATATGGACTCGAGACGGGAGAATATATGTGCGGCGCGAGGCGAATACGACAGTTCAACGGATACATACGGAAAAAGATATCTGTAAATTTTTTGGTACAATTTAAATTGGTTTGCAATTGTTTTGATATTATATTTAACGTATTTAAGATATGCCCTATTTAATAATACACATTTTATCGATAGGTCTGTGTTAAAACTAAATAACAGTACAAAAGTCTTAATTATATATTGTAATGCAATTGCTTATAAAGACGTTGATAGATTTAGCTGTTTCTCAATAAGTGTTTTTAGTTTTCAAAAATGTAATAAAAGCAAAAGTGCCGTGTTCCGGGTGATTAAATACTTGATATTTGAATCAGATATAAAATTTTTAAATTATGTTGTTATAAAATACTCTTTATTGGAAAAAAAATTATACGATACCATCATAAATAAGTATATAAGTATTTGTTATGGACTTAAATGCATTTATATTTTTTGTTTTCGTTATTTATTTACTGTTAAATTGTATTTTTTATTGAAAAATCGCTTGTATTATACCGCTACACATATGTATATATGTATATGTAATTGTTATGAATTTAAATCTATTTATATTTCTTATTTTCATTATTTATTTAATATAAAACATTATCCATGGTTAAGGTAAATAATCTTAAGTTTGGTCTTTTTAACCCGGGTTCACTTGGCTCACACCACGAGGAGTTCGCAGTACTAGTGGAGCGGTATCAAGTAGATGTGATTGCCATAAATGAGACTTGGTAACGGCAGGGTGAGGACGGCAGAGCCCCAAATGTGCCCGGCTACCGACTGCGTCACATCCCACGACCGCCGGAAATAAGATCGCGAGGTGGTGATGTGGGTTTTTATGTGAAACGAGGTATATCTGCGCGGACACTAGAACATCCCATCGCGCCTATGGTTGAGCAAATGTGGATCCATTTTAAATCAAATAGCAAGTACATAATCGTTGGTACAGCGTACCGCCCCCCCTGGGCAAACGTGGCCGGTTTTTTTGATGCTTTATCTGATACCATTGGCTCGTTACCGTTTTATGATTATTTATTTTTATTGGGTGATTTTAATATTAATTACTTAAGCACACATAATTCGCAAAAGCATGCTTTGGACTCGTTTCTTTCCACTCACGACCTCACACAACATATAAATAAACCTACTCACTTTACTGATAATACTGAAACTTCTCGATCTAATAAAAATAATTGCGTATTCAACATATTTTTTAGAGTCTTCCTAAGTAAAATGAAATGAAAAATATTAGACTACTTAAAAGTCGATTAACGATTATATCATGTAGTTATAGTTATTGGTATATTTGGAGCCGGTGTCAGCCACGGTGCCCTTGCCCCAACAATCAAAAGAAAGAAGCGATACGAGCCCCTTGATTGATCCAGTATATTATTGTGTAAAAGGTAATTTGTAAAAAACATATTTGTTAAAGTATTCTCGTATTGTTTTTTGATAGATATACTGTAGGGTTTTATTGGCTGACACCGACTCCAAATATAACAATAATTATAACTACATGATATAATCGTTAATCGACTTTTAAGTAGTCTAATATTTTTCATTTCACTTTACTTAGGAAGACTCTAAAAAATATGTTGAATACGCAATTATTTTTATTACTTTTTCGTGCATATTCATTTGTTTTAAAATAGTGTTTTGTTTGAAGTCGGTTTTTCTTTTTGTTAAAATTTTTATTTATTTTTTGATTTTAAGTGAAGCTGATGTTGACTAACTAATTTTTTTTAATATGGATAGATTAAGAGTTCCGTTTATATGAGTCAGAAACTACTTCGAGGACAATTTCAAAGGAAACTTGCGAATAAAGCAAAAATAGACTTTCGAAAATGCGGATTTAATACGTCACGCGGCGTAAACTACAAGGATCGCTCGAAAGAGCTGTAATCGGACTCAGCAAAAAAACTTTGAAAAAGACCAACTATATTTCGTACATCATATGACATCACATCACATACACAAAATTTGATTAAAGATAGTAATAAATTCTGCCCCATATTGCACCCTAACTGCAAGCCGTATAGGAGTTCCATCACTACATAGCATAAAACAAAGTCGCTTTCTCTGTCCCTATATCTTTAAATCTACGCAACTGATTTTGATGCGGTTTTTTTAAAAGATAGTGTGATTCAAGGGGAAGGTTTGTGTATATAATACATGAACAATATAGTAAAGGAACACTGATAATTTTAGGAGTTTGCGATGTGATGTCGTAAATAAACAAATTCTGTAGTATATTTAGTATCAGTATTGCACCCGTGCGAAGCCGGGGTGGGTAGCTAGTTGATTATAATATTCGACTATGATAATTACATAAACATAACCACATTACGGAAGGTGACTCAAATATCCAAATAACCTATAAATAAAAGATTCGACGGAGTATCGCTAACGTGCTCCTCAGAATTGTTCCGTTCCCTTCCGTTCCGTTACTTTGTCATGAATCCTGTTCTCAGAACCTTACCAAACTTTCACCAAATTACCCTTGAAGTATATATTTAATAATAAAAAAAGAATTATCAAAATTGGTTAACATGATTTTCAGTTATTCACCTATTTGTCGCGCATATACATAATGCAAATTTAAGACTTATGTCGTTTTCATATGGATCCCATCATCGGAAAAATAAAAAAAAATGGGACCCCACGGGAAGCACTACCTTTCAAACAAAAAAAAATCATCAAAATCGGTCCACCCAGTGAAAAGTTATGAGGTAACAAACATAAAAAAAATACAGACGAATTGATAACCTCCTCCTTTTGGAAGTCGGTTGAAAAACATAGTCATAATATTCCAGATAATATTAATAATCCTGCAATGATTAATTCGTATTTCCTTAACGTACCCGGTAGCGATTATGTTTCATTATCAACAATTCATTATTATGAATCACATAAATATAGTGCTATTGATACAGAGTTTACTTTGCCGCCTACTAATGAAATTGAAACGTCAAAAATAATTCTATCCTTAAAATCCAACGCCATCGGTATTGGTGGAATTTCGTTGGACATGCTTTGTTTGACGTTGCCAACTACATTATCAATTATTACTAAAATAATTAATAAATCGATCTTAAGTAATACATTTCCAACCTTGTGGTAGACCGCACTGGTGAGGCCAATCCCCAAAAAACCAAAATGTAAGCAAACTCAAAGATTTACGCCATATAAGCATTTTGCCCTGTATATCCAAAATCTTAGAAAAGCTAGTATGCACTAATTTGACAAATTTCTTAGAATCACAGAATATTTTGCCCAGCTTGCAATCAGGTTTTCGAAAACATCACAGTACGACCACTGCATTATTGGACGTGATTGACAATGTGCTATGTGTTCAAGACGTGGGCAAGGGCACAATCCTTGTATTATTAGATTTCTCTCGCGCATTTGACACGATAAATAGAGCTTTATTTCTATCAAAATTAAAATATTATGGATTTAGTGCAAACGCAATTAAATGGTTTTCAAGTTACTTATTTAATTAGGAAATAGAAAACAAATTGTGGAAACAGTTACTGAGGACGGTTTGAGGAATCTTTCCGACTGTTGTCAATAGAGGCGTTCCTCAGGGCTCTATATTAGGACCCATCATCTTTGCACTTTATTGCGCCGATATAGTTGAAAATTTTAAATATTGTAAATATCATATCTATGCTGATGACATTCAAATTTACATATCGTTTAAAACAACCGATGCTAGTACGGCTATTCAAAAGTTAAATGACGATCTTAGCCGTATTTCAGAGTGGTCAGATTCTCATAGCCTCATCTTGAATCCCAGCAAGACCAAATATATAATATTAGGCACAAAAAATCAAATTAATGAAATTGGCCATGCAAATGCGAGAAGGTGAGAGAATAGAGCGCGTCATAGAAGTGCGAAATTTAGGCTTGCTATGGTCGATGAGGAATTACGGTTTGAAAAACATACAATTAATACAGCTCGTAATTGCTTCTACAGATTAAAAGTTTTGTATCAAATAAAGGATGTTCTTAGTAAAGAAATGCGTATAAAACTGTGCGACACCTTAGTGCTATTAAAGTTTAATTATGCTGATACTGTTATAGGGCCTCGACTGCTGGCGCGAACAAAAAATATAATTCAGCGGGTACAAAACGCATGTACCCGATACTGTTTCACCGTACCACCTCGCGCGCATGTCACGCCATACCTAAATGACGAACGAATGATTAAAATGGAACACCGCAGGCAATTACATCTTGCCACCTTACTGTTCGTTGTTATTCACAATAAAACCCCCATGTATCTATATAAGACATTGAGCTGGACAAAAGATAGATAGAATTGAGAAAATAATAAAAGGTACCCTACGAGAGCATCGTCTTATATGCTAAATGTGCCATCGCATCGTTCAGCGGCGTTTCGTGGCAGCTTCCGTTATGCAGCGACGAAGTGCTGGAACAACCTGCCGCCTCCGCTTCGGATCCTGAAAACCATTAATTCGTTTCGTGTTAAATATAAGCAATATTTATATATGTAGTTTACAACTTCAAACACAATAGCACATTTAAAATATGTACATATATACCAGATTTTATTTATTTATTATTTTTTTGTTCTTTTTTCTTCCTTTTGTTTTTTTTTTAGTAATAAATAATAAATTATTTATTAATATACGATTGAACATACAAATGTGTACATATGAAACATAATTCTTCTCCACTATTATATATTGTTAGATTGTATTATTTACCCAATTAGTATGGCTCCGTCGCGTATAGCAGGTTGTTCCATCATTCGTGCATGCTGCTGCTCCCGAGACGGCTCCCTCATTTATATTTATCGCACAAAGTTTTGTGAAGGTGGTCTAAAAATGAATTTTAGGTTATGACAAGACATTTTTTAAAAATTATATTTATTTTATAATAGTGTGCATTAACATACCTTATTAATATTATTTTCATTTTATTCTCTGCAAACAAAGCACGTTTCCTTTATCATGAATTCACGAGTGCATGTTGCGTAATATAATAATCGTAAAACACTAAAAAATCGAGCATACACCTCTTGCCGTTACCGGCGCGCGTGGCTGTCTGATGGCCGGAAGGTGAACACCTGCACTGCCTCACGTGCGCCGATTGTTTTATATATTGTTTATATTCCTTTGTTTTTTTTTCGTATTTTTTTTATTTTATTTCTTTTTTTTCATGATTATTATGACTTTATTAAGAAATATATATTTCTTATATGTATTATACAGATATCAGTTTCTTTTTTTAATTTAAATTCACGTAATTATTATTATGTTAATTCGATGTCTTTGTCGCTGCCCGTCACAGCGATGAATACGACAAAAAGGTGACCATTGAAAATCAGCATTGGGTTTTTTTTTAGGACCCATATTTCGCTGAATGGTCCGCCTGTTTGGGACACGGCATATTTGCAGGCTTACCATGTGTACATGTCTACGCACATAATTGTTTTTGGATTTATTGTCATAGTTTTAGTTAGTTCGTAGATTTCTTTTTGTTTCTCTTGTTCCTTTTTTAGTGTAATACCCGTGCCTGTGTTTCAAATAAATACATTCTATTCTATTCTAACCAGATTTACATTTTTGGTGCCGGCAGAAACTGGTATAACTGAGTCACCGGTTGCCACTTGTTGCAAATCAGCAGGTTGTGATACAGAAATGCGTTTTGGCAAAATCCCAGTCTCATATTCTCTGTTCTGCTCAATGCTATCAAGCTCCGATGAAGACGGCGTTCTATCAGGATCCTTTTCCTCTGGTAGATGTAATTCAGGGCCATGTTCTTTGGAATGCTGAATGAATTTATTTCTGGGCAGAGGAACATATACATGCAGCCAATAATCTTCTTGAGCTATGTACATCCAACTTGGAAAAATTTGAATCCCTATCAAATAAATGCATATGTAACTGCTTGCATACTCTAGAAAATGAGTTGGCTGCTACTAGTACTAATAATACCACAGTGCCTCAACCTATCAAGTTGAATCAATGTTCACCAAAAATCCACAACCACAATAGACTGGGGTTAGGAATTAATAAAAATGATAAAAATGTTATAGTAGTATCTGATAAGTTAGGTCAGGGCTTTGGCTCAATACTAAAAAGTGAGGTAGAAAATGTATTCAACACATGTACACCCGGGGCAAGCTATCAGTACCAAATAAATAAGATAAGTTCTATGCATCTGGATTCCACTAATATAGTTGTTTTAATGCATGGTGACAGTTTGTCTCTGAATAAAAATAATTTAATTAAGGATACAAAATTATTACTTGAAATTCAAAATCAAAAGAAATGTAAATTTATAATTAGTACATTTCCATATTCGCACACCTTGACAGATGCACAGAACTTACATATTTATGATTTAAATGTATGTTTATACAATCTGACTCGACATTGTAGTAATGATGTCATGTTATTTGATATTAATAAATTCATTTATAGGTTTAAGTTGACAGAGGGTACTATGTATCTACCAATTAAATCCAGAAGACAACTTGGTAACCTAATTGCTTACAACATTAATAATTATTCTATGTGTAATGTTACCAAGGATCATATATGTATATAATAAAAATAATAACCTAATTTACATTAACACTGACAAAAGTAAGGATATTAAAATTCATAGTTTAAACTGAATAAAATGACAAAACCTATGCCCTCTTACTTAAATATTATACATCAAAATATACAGGGCATAGGTGGCAAAGATCATGAAATAGAATTATTTTCAGAATATTACAAAACTCATGTATTTTGTTTCACAGAGCATTGGATTAAAAGTTTTGACATATTTAATATCCCAAACTTTAAATAGTCGTACATTCGTAAGAGGGAATGCTATTCGCGGTGGCTCATTAATATTAGTACGGAATGATATCATTTGTAAATCTCGAAAAGATATTGTGGCTCTCTCTGTCGAACGTACTATCGAAATATCCTGCGTGGAATTTCCGCAATACATTATAGTATGCGTGTACCGGCCCCCATCGGGAGATTTTTGCTTATTTGAGACCACTATGGAGGATGTTCTTAAAAAGATTAGCGAAAGTAATAAATATATAATTGTATGTGGCGACTTTAACGTCGACTTATTAAAAGCTACTTCGCTGAGTGTTCGATTAGTCACATTGTTTAGGTCATTTAATTTAACGCACCGAGTTAATGAACCAACACGAATAACCAACGATAATTCTACGTGTATTGACAATGTGTTTTGTGACTGTGAAATATATGAATTTTCAATTATAAATAATTTAACTTCTGATCACTGTGGTCAGAAGTTTTCTTTAGAACACAAAGAAATTATTCATTCAAAAAAAATAATGTACAGGCAAATAACGGCTCATAAAGTAAACTGTTTTAAAGATATTGTGGGGTGTAAATTAGCTTATTTAGATCTAACAACACAAGATCCAAATGAACTTTATAATTCATTTTTTGAATTAATATAATATATAATAATACAAAATTGAAGTTTAGTGACTGGGCTACTATTGGTATATATAAAAGCAGAAATAAATTATACGACCTATATGGTATGAAGCAGTGGAATCAAAATGAAGCCTTTCTAGGATATGTCAATAAATATTCCAAAATATTTAAAACAGTATGTATTTATGCTAAGTATTTATACATAAAGAACAAAATTTTGACTTCCGATAATAGAATAAAGGCCACTTGGGACATTATTGGAAGTGTTAGTGGAAAACCTAAAAAGGAAAGTATACCAATCAAATTAAACACAGGCAGTAAATTCACAAATTCTGATTTGGAAGTTGCAAATTTATTTGAAATATTTTTTGATAACATACCTAATAAAATAACATCTCATTTAAAATCATCTACATTAGATGCAGCTAGATTGTTAAATAAACATGTTTCTAAATGCGTTATTGATTTTTCTCAATTTTTCTCAATATTAAAAAAACTAACGACGTATGGGGCATTTCGGTAAAATTCATAAATAACATCATACACGATATTGCTCCGTATATA
The DNA here is from genome assembly GCF_905220365.1 of Vanessa cardui. Taxonomy (NCBI): domain Eukaryota; kingdom Metazoa; phylum Arthropoda; class Insecta; order Lepidoptera; family Nymphalidae; genus Vanessa; species Vanessa cardui. The sequence goes on along the minus strand of NC_061153.1, from coordinate 5,431,166 downwards.
GCAGTAATTTTTAACAAGAGTTTGGACACGGGTTCATTTCCTGACTTGTTAAAATGTAGTAAAGTCTTACCACTTTTTAAGAATGGAAATAGGAGCGATCCCAGTAATTACAGGCCTATTGCAATACTCCCATCTTTAAGTAAAATTTTCGAAAAAAATATTTTAAATCAACTTCTTATCCATTTTGGTACAAATACCATTTTTCATAGTGAGCAATTTGGTTTTACAAGAGGTCGATCAACAACTGATGCGGGAATTGTGCTTCTTAAGCATATTTACGATGCTTGGGAGAAATCACAGAATGCTATTGGAGTATTCTGTGATTTATCTAAAGCATTTGATTGTGTAGAACACGAGACGCTTCTTTATAAGCTCAAATATTACGGCGTTAAAGGTAGGGCTCTTGATCTCATTGCTTCATACTTAAGTCAAAGAATCTAGCAAGTTTTCATTAATGGAATAAAGTCTACTGGATCTACGCTAAAAATGGGTGTTCCACAAGGTTCAATTTTGGGTCCCTTTCTATTCCTAGTATATATAAATGACCTTCCTTTCTTTGTTAAAGATATTTGTGATATAGTATTTCTTGCTGACGATACTTCACTGATTTTTAAGGTTGAAAGGAAAAAACTGACTACGACGATGTGAACGGTGCCTTATCACAGATACAAGGTTGGTTTAAAGTAAATAATTTGGTTTTGAATACTCAAAAAACAAAATGTGTCGTTTTTACCCTACCCAATGTTAGAAAGCAAAATTATAATATATCTTTAAGCGGTGGCCCGCTTGATGTAGCCGATACTACGGTGTTCTTGGGAATAGGATTGGATTCCAGACTTCAGTGGAGTCCCCATTTGTCGTCCCTAACAGGGAGACTCAGCTCCGCAGCATACGCGGTTAGAAAAGTTAGACAACTAACTGATATTGATACCGCTCGTTTAGTTTATTTTGGTTATTTTCACAGTATTATGTCATATGGCATATTACTTTGGGGTAACGCTGCAGACATTGAATCTGTCTTTATTTTACAAAAGAGAGCACTTCGGTTTATTTATAATCTTGGAGCTAGAGACTCTCTTCGGGATGTTTTTAACAGAGTAGGAATACTCACTGTTGCGTCGCAATATATTTACAACAATATCATGTATATTCACAGTATCATTGATTACTTTGATAAAATCAGTGATAATCATTGTATATGCACTAGAAGTAAGGATAAATTTATAACGCCAAGTTTCCGACTCCGCAAAGTCAATAAATCTTTCTTGGGGCAAGGTATCCATTTCTATAATAAAATTCCACAGACATTTTTAACTTTGCCGTCTCGTAAATTCAAATCGTTTATAAAAAATACATTGGTGAAAAAGGCGTATTATTCGATACAAGATTTTGTAGATGGTAAAAAAGCGTGGAATTAATACCTGTTGACTTCCAGGCAGGATATATTAATTTAATAAATGTATTAACTTAAAAATTAACTAACATGACTGTATTTTTTTAAATGTTGAAAAAGAGTAACTACTGAGTTTCTTGCCGGTTCTTCTCGGTAGAATCTACTTTCCGAACCGGTGGTAGCTTCACTTAATTGTTAAATGACGATTCAAAAGTGCTCGTAAAAGCCCACTTGAATAAAGTATACTTTGGTTTTAGATTTTTTTGAAATTTGCGGGGTTGTAATAACATTTTGTGTTGCACTATTTGGAGCTGGGTGAGGAGTCACATAGCCTTCAATATCTTCAGGTTGAAACATTGTGGGTGATCACTATATCTTCCAGCACCGACGGTGATGGTGTTGCCCTATCAGCATCTTCTTCAAGTGCAGAGGTGCTTCGATCTGCTGTTCAGGTTCAGGCGGATTCAACGAATTTTCTGCAATAGAGGCTGGCAGAAAATCAGCTTCATCAAAAATAAACCGGTTTGGAGGATGCAGGCCAGTCTTCCTAAATCCGTTTATAGCATTGTTTGTTGTTGCTGATTTCACATATGCATCGGCAAACATTTTGGCGACGTCACACTGATTAATTATTCGTCCAGCATGTGCTTTCTGGAAAACGGCCAATGCCTGCTCGAAATGAGTTTTAAGCGGTCCGTACACGCAGTAATCTAAGGGCTGCATACGGTGTGTTGTATGTGGCGCCAAAGAAACGCAAAAATGATGTGGTTTGCTGACGCATATTCTAATGCTGGTAAATATTTGTGGGAATCGTGGTTATCGAGGACCAGAATCACTTTTTTTTCTGCGGTTGGTCTGACAATGTCAACAAAAAGTCTTAGCCATTCCAAAAATACCGGCCCATTGATCCACCCATTATCAGAACAGGTGCCTTGGGTACCGAGTGAAGCTCCATCAAGAAGGCGCTGAATCATTTTCTTCCTGGCAAATATCATGAACGGGGGAATAAATGACCCAGCTGCATTACAGCAGCAAATTACTGTGGTGGTTTTTCCTCTTTCCGTGCTAGCTATGAGACCTGCTTGTCGCTTCCCGGATTTTGTCAAGATCCTCGGCGGCTTGTTAAAGAAGTTTGGACGCCCGTCTCATCCATGTTGTATAAACGAGTAGCATCAACTTTATGCCTTTCAATTTCCTTCTCTAGTAGATCAAAAAACGATAGACTTGGGGCTTGTTAAACCCTCTAGCTCGGGCAATGGATGTTGGCTCTGATTTACGTAAAGTTAGGTCTGGATGACGTTTTACAAAACCTTTGTACCAATCTAAACCAGCTGCTCCATTCTTAAAAGGGTGCGGAATGTTATTCATTTCAGCGAAATCTTAAACAAGTTCTAAGAATTCTTGTTTTGACAGCCCGTAAAACAAAGCATCCATGTGGAAGACGTATTCTAGAAGCTCAGTTTCTTGCTCCGTTGAAAAGACAGTAGTAAACCTACCAAGCTTTATTTCACACGAGCCCGTGTTAAGATGACGTTGCAATGTCGTTCTTGGTATTCCATATTTAGTTGCTACGTTTTTGACAGGTTTTCCTAACTCTTGTACTTCTCGCATAGCCTGTTGCATACTTGAGGCTTGCCATGATGCCTGCGACGTTTTTGGTTTGTATTTGTTAACCATCTGAAAATTAAAAAACCACATAAATTGAAGGTTAATACGTTTGAGCTGCCCGCTTTGCCTTTATCGACATTTAAAAAAATCGGAAGAATTCTAACCTCAAAATTTTGAGACATGATGTTTTTAATGCAACCAAAATACTGCCAGATAAACACTTAATAACCAAAATATTTTAATTACAGGATTGTAAAAATCAAAACAAAGAGAACACATGTAACATACCTTGCAATATTTTAAAAAAACTCGTGAAAATCATTTCGCTGTCGCAGATTCTACACGCGTGATCGCTGGCGGACCGAGCGACTGACTCGAGGTAGGAGGTGATTTGAAATGGCAATACTGTATAGAATGCCCGCTTTGAGCACTGTGCCCTCTTTGGGCCCCCTTCCCCTACGCTTTTTTTCTTGAAAGTTTATTTATTTATTTGGGAAACAATTTTAAAAACTCTGTAATATAAAACAAAAATAACAAAAATCACAAATCAATTAAGTTTCCACTTAAAGCTAATACACAAAAAAAAATAACAAATTGAATTAAATTAAATTAAAATTGAAAGTAAAACAAAAATAAAAACTGCAAATACATTATCACTTTAGGTAAAAGAGTTACAAACAATTAGCATTTTAAGATATCACGAACTGCTCTTTTATAAACACCAATTTTTGGGCAAAAAATATCTAAGTGTTGGAAGTTATTATTATAATTTAGGCAAGAACGGTACAAAAACACATTCTTTGTAAATTTATTTTTATATGAGGGTACAAAGAACAAAGAATTATTTCTAGCACTAAGACGAGGACATTTAAATAGTATGTTACTCAGAAGATATTTAGAGTCAACCATGTTATTAACACGTTCATCGCCGACTATTATTTTACAAAATCATAAAAAAATGTCATTGGTTTTTATGATTATTTATAGGTTTATTTGTTCATATATAAAAGTTTTACAGTGATATTTGTTTGTTTTGGCTTTATTTTAGGGTTTTTTTAAGTGCCGGTCATTAGGACCCGGCGCGGCCTAAACGGAATAATTATTACATTCAGGCCGTGCCGGTCTCAATGCCGGTCAGCGTACTTATGTACGCGTAATTTTCGATCGATGAGACATAGATAAACGTTATAGACACGTCTATTACGCACGGGTACCGCGCGCCTAATGGATGCCAGCACGGGAGTACACCGTGCGTGCGGTTGTTGTTCCCGCCTCCCTTCACCCCTTTCACCTCTCCCTAATTTAGTTCGCACTTGTTTTGGTCATCAAATGCACACTAAGATTTCGTTTAGCAGAAAAAATAGTTTTATTGTTAAAATGGACACTTTTTTTGACTTTGAGTTTACACAAGAACAATTACATGTAATTGACAGTTTAGAGAGGTCACATTGTAGTACTGACCATGTCATAAGTGAGGGTGATGAAATGATAAATATTCCACGTACCAGAAAACGTCGAGTTATTTTGTCGAACAGCGAAGAAGATGACCGTGATTTATCTCCAGCTTTATCGGGCCATACACCTGAATGTGAGTGGTACCAGCCACGTGGTAAGCAGCCTCGTTTAATTCCTTTTACCGAAATACCGGGACTAAAACCATACTCACTTCGAAATCAACTAGCCAATGCTACACCTGTTGATTTCTATTCCCTATTAGTCACTGACCAGTTATTTGAAAATATAGCACATCAGACGAATATATTTGCCCAACAAAGTATCGATAAAGGTGACATTAAAGATAAGTCGAGACTACGGCACTGGATGCCAACCGACAAAGAAGAAATGAAACGATTTTTAGGCGTGATTATTTGGATGGGTATAGTGAAGTTACCAAAAATAACAGACTATTGAAAGAAAGAAAGAAAGAAAGAAAGAAAGAAAAAACATTTATTGACATACACACATATAAAGAAAAAAATAATTAAAAAAAAAAACAAAAACAAAGAAAGATATAATAATAACGAATAAAAAAAAATATATATATATAATGAATGTAAAACTTGTGTGCAGTCAAAAGGAGACAGCTCAGGCTATGAGGGATTTTTATCCCTCTGCTGATTTTCAGCTGTCTCCCTTGTAGCCACGCAATGACAGTATCAACTTAAACGCGCGGGGCGGGGGGTGCGCGGCCGCAACGTGGACGTGGTCCGTGGACATAACGGAACACCGTCGACGTCAGTGTGATCGTCACCGCACGCCCGTGTAGATTGCGTCACGTTGCGTCATTATAAACCTATTATGTTACTTATTCTGTGACGTGTTATTACTACATTAAAGTAATTTTATTTGCTTACATTAATTGTAAAAAACAATAAAAAGTGAACAACAAACATAGTAAAAGCAACATAAAAGAACTACCATAGGTTAATTGAGAAAATTATTCCATATTTATACACTAAACGATATTCAGCAACACATAATGCAAATGTCCTGTGCTACTGTAAGGTATGTTATGTATTATTTTATTTAGTATATCTGTTAATTATATATAAAATTTAATTATCAACTTATTTTTAGTCAAAGAATCTGTTTGTGTTATATATTATTTGATTTGAAATATGCATATTAATATTGTAATCGTATTTTTGTATGTATTTTCAGGGAGTGAAACATCATAGGCGAGTCGAGGCAATCCGGCATCCGTGTTCAAGTAAGGAGCAACTTCCAATTTTGCAAGATGGCCATGACCGATAGGCAAGTAGTTAATCAAATTAAAAAATAATTATATATTAAATACCTAGGTATACTATACGTAATATTTAAAAGGTTGTTGAATTAGAAAAATTAGTTGAGTTTAGTAACATTAAATAAATAAATAATAATAAAATAATAATAATAATAATAATAAAGAAAAAAGTACCTACCTAGTATATACAAGTAGTACCTACTATAAATTATGTATACACTAGATCTATGTCTGCTTTTGTAAATTTAGCAGATGGGTCTTGAATTTTGTTTTAAAATTATTAATGTTTTGCAGGCTACGGATAGGCGGTGGCAAGTTGTTCCAGATTTTGCTTGCGGAGTACCGGAAACTGCCTCGAAAACTAGCGGAGCTGTGCTTATGCTGTCTGAGCATGTATGTGGTCGCCCTGGTACCATACGAGGTATTTTCGTCTCTCGCCCATCGTAGTTTTTTGTAAAGGTACAAGGGTTCCTTATTTTTTATAATGCCAAATAAAAGTGTTGCTAAATGTAATTTTCTACGGCTTTCCATCTTTAAACAACCAGAATTATTCAAAAATGGCGTGACGTGAGTGCGAGGGGGTATGTGAAAACAATATCGAGCGCAAGCATTTTGAACACGTTGTATTACGTTTTTAGTTCTTGCAAGTAGTCTTGGTCCTGTAATTGCATCAGCGTAATTCAGCTTAGACATAACCAAACTCTCACACAATGTAATACGCAAATCAGTACTCAGTGAGTCACGGATACGATACAGAATCTTTAAACGGTAATAGCAATTGCGGACAATTTCAGAATAGTAGTTTTCAAAGCGTAGATTCTCGTCCATTAAGACACCCAAATTTTTTGCTTCAGAAACTCTCTGAATATTTTCACCCTTAATTTGTATGTTGAGGGTTTTAACAGATATTTTTTTAATTTGATTAGGAGTACCCAGTAACATATATTTAGTTTTACTTGGATTCAGCACTAATGTATTGGACTCAGACCAGTTTGAGATATTACTAAGATCTTCATTAAGCTTTTCTAGCGCGTTGTCTGTCTCTGAAGGTTTAAAGTAAATATACAGGTGAACATCATCGGCATATATGTGATAATTGCAATGTTTAATACACTTCGTAATATCCGAGCTGTATAATATAAAAAGAAGTGGGCCTAGAATTGAGTCTTGTGGCACTCCTCTTTTAACTGTGGAGCAGCCTGATATTGAAGGCCTCCCATCTTCACACTTCAATTCAACTCTCTGTTTTCTATCATTAAGGTAACTGGAAAACCAATTTAGAGATGTATGATCAAAACCGTAATATTTTAACTTGGACAATAGCAGAGGAATATTAATACAGTCAAATGCGCGGGAGTAATCTAGCATAACGAGAATAGTGCCTTTTCCTTCGTCTTGAGCTGTAAGTATGTCGTCAACAACACAGGCCAGAGCGGTAGTTGTGCTGCGACCTTTTCTAAACCCAGACTGCTCTTCAGGTAGTATTCGATTTAACTCTAGATATTCTGTTAATTGACGACATACTATCTTTTCAAGAACCTTAGAGAGACATGGTAGAATGCTTATAGGTCGAAGATCTTTTAAGCTAACAGGGTTATTATTCTTGGGGATAGGTCGAATTACTGACTCTTTCCACATGTCAGGAAATATATGAGTCATTATGGATTTGTTTATTATGCTCGTTATAATTCTGAGTGTATAGGGAATAGTCAATAATATCATATCCAGAGATATGCCGTCCCTCCCTATGGCATTTGATTTTAAACTATGCAGCTCCTTTAAGACCATTTCTTCGCTTACTAGCTTTAATTTAAAATTCAAGTCATCATTAAATGAATGTATATCAAAATATGAAATGGCAGATAATGGTGCATTTTGTGACCCGGGAATATTCAGAAAGAACGTATTAATTGACTCCGGATCATTAAATTTTTCCGGTAATTGCAAAGTTTTTTTACTTTTAATTCTAACATGTTTTTTCAAATTTTTCCACATGATGGGGGAATTTTTCGCGTAATTATTAATAAATATTTTTATGTAAACTTTCTTTTCATTTTGCATCGTTTCCTCTACTAATTTTTTTAACATTTTATAATATTCCCTATGAACCTGATTATTCGAGAGCTTAGCCTGTGTATGAGCTTCGTTACGTAAATTCATCATTAATTTTATATTATCTGTAATCCAAGGATAATGTTGCTCATTTACGTTCTTCATCTTTATGGGAGCTATTAGATCAAAGACTTCAATAATAACACCTGTAAACTCAGTAACTAAGTCATTGACGTTTTCTAGCCCAGCTAGAAAATCCCAATCTATATTTTCTAGGTATGCACTAAGTAATTCTCTATTGATGGTTTTTAAGCTCCTAGTAGTTATTTGAAGTGGTCGGGATTTTTCTACTTTAATGTTAAGAATACCGGTTATGAATGCATGGTGGCTAAGGTCGGATATGTGGTCTACATTAGTCTGAATGTTAAGTGTGTCAGTACAAAATAAGTCGAGCAAGGTATTTGCGCCCGCCGTAGAATGAGTAGGTTCGGTTATATGTTGAGTTAGACCAGTAAACGAAAGAAAATTAGCCAACGCTGCAAACCCTATTGAATTTTTGTTGAGATAATCTATATTAAAATCACCAACCAATATAATACTATCATAATATTTAAGTGAACCAAACGTTTCGGTTAAGGCGTCAATGAAGGTTTGCGGGTTTAGCCACTGGGGTCTATACGCTGTGCCTATTATGATGACCTTACTGTTTATTTTTACACTAAGCCACATTTGCTCCACATTTGTAGTAGCCGGGTGATTGAGTAAGTGTGCTGAGATACCACGCTTAATGTAAAACCCGACTCCTCCTCCACGTTCGCGCTTAGTGGATGCAGGTCGTGGCATATGATTCAAGCTATAGCCAGGCACAACCGGGGCGCAGCCCTCTTCGTCTGGTCTCAACCAAGTCTCATTAACTGCCATTATGTCAACTTCATGTTTTTGTACAGCTACGATAAACTCCTCATGCCTAGTTCTTAATGAACCCTTATTTAGGAAGCCAATTTTTAATTTCTTATTATTCAACATTGCAACATTTAAGCGATTTGTTAAAAATTTTAATATACAACCAATTATACTTTTTAGTTTTTATATATATTGTAAAGATAGGGTAGATGTCATATAATTTGCATGTTCTAAAATAAAAGTATACTATACATATAAACATTAGTAAAATTGTAAGTTTTAATAGAATTGTAATATTTTTATATAATGAGTATTTATGTATATATGTATATTTATAAATTGTAGTTGTATAAGTTATTAAAAATATATGAGTTAAAAACAAATATATAGCAACAAAACAATACCTTATCATTATACCATAGTTGCACACTCCTATTCGACACAGTATTGAGATATAAAAATAACAAAAGAATATAATATAATTTTCTAAAATAATAATAAATATTATTATAACGATTCTACAGATTTTTGCAAGATGTTGACTAAGTTGTACATACTTGCTTAGAAAAACGAAATATGAAGTATAAAATTTAGCTAATGTAAAAATTAAAATTAAGAATACATTGTGAGTGCCAGTATACATGAGTTTCCAATTTAATCGACTCCAAAAAATTTCATTATATCATTTTCAGAACGTATGCGATGAGACATGGAGTTGGCATCTTTTCGGACAAAGATACGACCTGCATTTGTCCAGATGAACTTCCACGCTTTCCGTCGACCTTCTTCGCGAGCCTTAAAGAATAGCTGAGCGTTCGTCCTTGTCAGACGTTCATTAATATAAAAACGTCGCGGCTGTCCTTCAATAATACCCGTCGAGTCCACAGTACGACGCACTCGTGCCGCCCGCAGTAGCTGATCGCGCACCGCACGTCGAGCGAGGCGCACAGTGAGCGGCCGGGGGTGCGGTCGCTCCTCGCCTTCATTGAGACCGCGGCGGGGCCCCGCTCGCTCAGCTGAGACTATGTCCCTGTCATCCAGCGTAATACCGATTTTGGACGCCACCAAGCTGACAATCTGAACTGTATTTTCCGCTGACTTTTCCGCTAGGCCCTGTATAACAACGTCATTTAAAAGATTTTCTTGCTCTTTTTCGTTTAGTTCTTGTCGTAGTTGCGTTATTATATCTTGGTCCGCGGAAACCACAGAGGCGTTCGGACAATCGGCAATACGTAATTCTAACGTTGAAAGTCTCTCCTCTATCTTATCAACCCGTGTGTTGAAGTCATTTATTGCGGTATTGATGTGCGTAAGCTCTTGCCTACATTGCGCCATCTCTCGCCCAAACGTTGACAGTTCAGTTCGCAGCAATCTAATTTCATTGACGAGAGTCCGTGAGCCGTCCGTTGTCATGCTAGCGTCAACAAAAGTATCCTCACTCATTTCTGGCACGGGGGGGTCTGTGGGGTTATTAAGAGGTTTAGTCTTCCCCTTGCAGTCACGACATTGCCATTTTGTCGGTGCCAAACCTTTCGGGCTTATGTTAACGCAGGCTCGATGGTACGTGCTTGTACAACGAGAACATTTAGCACTATCTACCGCTGCTATGAATTTACCACACAGATTGCATTTATTTGTCATTGTAAAGAATATACAATTACAACTACTTTTTAAATGAAAACACTCAGATTGTTTACTAAATTGCACTTAACACTAACTATTGAAATTGTATTTTAAATGTTTTATGTACTATTCCAAAGTTCATATAGTAATAATTATATTTTTATGTAACACTGTTCACTTGTGTTTTTAATAAATGTTTTTCTTTATATAAAAAGTTTTTTATTTATAGCTATAAAGTTTTATATTAACATGTATTGGTGGGTATGTTAAGAAAACAGCTGATCGTCCGTACACTGTATGATTATTTTTTTTCTGTTTTTAATTAATAAGTATAAATCTTTGCTCCACGATAACACTTCCACGAATAACAGTTGTTATTATAAGTATTATAATTCACTTATTGTCACGTAAAACTATGTATTAATAATTATTTACTATAATAAACTTAGAGAGGTAATCAGCTGACACTGTCACTCGTGACGTCACTCGATAGACCAAAAAAAGAAGTAGAGAAAAGCCATCACTCGATAAATTGCGGCGGTTCAGGATGCGTGTGCCACCTAAATTCCCATTGTCAGACACATCTTTTGCGCTGGGCTTGTACATATACATTTACCTCCTGCGCAAATCTGGACAACCACTCATTGCCAGTACCCTACTAGGCATACTGCATAAAATACAAAATCTAATGCGACTACGGAAAAAACAGGGAATATTAGCACCCGATGGCACATGTGACGACGATTTCGTACGTAAATCTATCAAAACGTTATCAGGATGGGCTTTTCCGCGTGTGTTTTCGGAGGGACCGGCATATATGTTATTAATGCATTTGGAAAATCTGGGAGGTCAGAGTCCCTGGACGGAAGAGCAGATTATCAATGACATCTCCACTTGGGTGTCTGGTGTCAGTGAGGGGGACTTTGACTTGTTGCAACCGTACTACGATCAAGCACTATCCCAGTGGGGAGTGCCCTTACCAGGACAACCACATCTATCTTTTAAAGAGTACTGCTCCGACATACTAAGATGGGGCACCAGCGGAGGAGCTCGCAAGGTTTCTTTCTTTGGCGAGGAGTTCAGATCCAAATGGGCATGGGCATTTGCAAAAGTGATGGACGACAGTGGTAGATTCCTGGAGGACGTGGACCTATATGAAATAGCTTTACAGGAAGGAAACGTTTGTAAAGTGGCATTAAAGGAGGAAACAAAAAAAACACGCCAAATCATAACAACACCAATGGCATCCTATTTAAGACAGTGTTATTTGGTGTACAGATGGGGGAGACTACGAGGAGATACGCCTATCAGCGAGGCATCTTGGCTGGGACGATTTCAGAATAGACAATATGGTTGGTACGGATGCGCCGACGCTGAACGATTCGACCACTCAGTATCGAAACAAATGGTACAATACATCATAACCAAGCTTGGTGATATCGATGACGAAACACGAGGCATCGCGCGAGAGGAGGCAGAATCTCTGGACGACTTGACAATACAGTGGGGGAAGCATGTTTGGAAGTACCGCGGTGGATTGTTATCCGGATGGAGGTTAACATCCATAGTTGGCACCTTGACTTCCATGGCAATCGGGAAATACGTGGTTGAAAAAGGACAGCTGGATGGTTCAGTAATCGCAGCCATGGGGGACGACATTATGATAGCATCTCCGAGAAACAGCAACATAACATAACATAACCAAACAACAACTATATGACTACTATGCGGACACACGTTTCAATGTCAACTTGAAGAAGACCATAACAGGTGAAGTCGGAGAATTTTTGCGACAAACATACAGCGAGAGAGGTATACTTGGATACCCTGCATTAGCCATACCAGCAATAGTTTACGCATCCCCTTGGTTAACTAACTTCCAACTATCGCATGAACAAGAAATATCTCATTCACGGCCAGCGTAGTATCCAAAGCAACGCATCGTGGTTCCAAGAACGAGGAATTAAAGATAAGTGCCCTGGTCATTCCTTAGCCTAATTATTTCCAAATATTTTTACTAAAGTTCATCATACCTACTTCCTATTTTCTCCGTATTCTCTGTGTTTCATTTGCGTAACGAAGTTATATCTCAAACTATATTTAATTTTAATAACATTTAGATTAACAGTATAAGTGATTACTTTATTAAAATATAGTTTTCGTAATAATTAAAAGGAAATATTGCTTAATAAAATAGTATCCACAAAATAATTATCAATTTTTGAAAATTACATTATATACCTAAAATAGATAAAAACATAAAAGCTTGAAATTTAATTTATTTTACAACTGCATTTTTTTTTCATTCTATTTGCCGATTTTACTCCAGCCTCCCAAATACCGCCAAAATGAGGAGCATACGATGGCGAAAAATTAAACTTTATACCCTCCTGAGCCGCATAATCAGATATAGGTTCAGCAATACGTTTTAAAAATGAACCGATTTCTTTAGCCGCAGCTACGAAATTACGACCGTTGTCGCAAAAAAATTCGATGGGCTTACCACGACGCGCAACAAATCTTCGAAGTGTCATAATAAAGGCATCCTTTGACAAGTCGCTAACAGCTTCTAGATGTATACACTTGTAACGTAGGCAAACAAAGAGACACAAATAACATTTTATTGTCTTAGCACCTCGTCCTTTGCGATTTAAATTAGGAAATGTCCCGCAAAATCTATGCCAACGGAGAGGAAGGGGAAATCAGCTGTAACTCTTTGTAATGGCAAATTACCCATTTTTGGATACAAAGTTTTACCCTGAATTCGTCTACAACGAACACAGTTGTAGACTGTGCGTCGTGCTAGACGCCTTCCATTTAAAGGCCATATTCGTTCTCTCACAATTGACAATAAAAGTTGAGGACCTGCATGGAGATTAGCTATGTGTTCACGATTAAAAAGTAGTTTGGTTAAATGGTGAGACGAATCTAACAATATTGGATGTCTTTTATCAAATTTGCAATCTGACGCATCTATCCTTCCACCTACTCTAATCAAATTTAAATTATCTAGAAAAGGCGCCAGAGATAAAATTTTACATTTAGGACTTAGGCTGCATCTGTTGAACAAAATATTTAATTCTTGTGGAAAACTCTGTTGTTGAGTTCTAATATTATTTTGACTAAAATAATATATGGACTGAGTAGTTCTAACGGATCAAATATTTTAAAAGAATTTGACATGATACTGCGTTTAGTTATTATTTCAGATTTTGAAACTAATATTGTAGGGAAATGTAAATTGTCATTGTTTGGATTCCAACCAAGTCCGAGTGTGTTCGATGATTCACTGAAAGTTAAATTATCTTGTTTATCTGTGTTATCATTTTGAAAATTTGGCAAATTTGACTTAAATTTCCGTAGATTAAAACAACCTGTATGTAGCGCTTTAATTACTGAATCTTTAATAAAACGTAATTGATTTTCTTCATCGGCACCTGTTATTAAGTCGTCCACATAAAAATCCTTCTGTATAATATTTTTTATTAGACTATTCTCACATTCATCACCAATCTGCCATAGGCATCTCGTGCTCAAATAACTTGCGCTTGACGTTCCGTAAGTCACGGTGTTTAAACGTAAGGTTTTGAGGGGTAAGGACTCGTCTTCTCTCCATAATATAAGCTGTAAATCACGATCAGTATCGTTGACAAGTATTTGTCGATACATCTTTTCTATGTCACCAGTTAACAGATATTTATGTTGTCTTGCACGAATTAAAATGGAGAAAAGAGAATCCTGTAGGTGTGGCCCCACCAATAAAAGGTTGTTGAGAGAAAAGCCTGATGATGTTGCAGCAGAGCCATCAAACACAACTCGCAACTTGGTCGATTCACTACTTTCTTTGTAAACAGCATGATGACATAAGAAATATGAGTTTTCCGGGTTTGAAATAACGGATTCTGATAGATGACCTAAATCGGCATATTCATTTATAAAATCTATATATTGCGATTTCAAAAGATAATTTTTCCGAAATCGTTTTTCTAAGTAAAGGAATCGTTTCTTAGCCAAAGTAAATGAATCTCCAAGACAATCTGGCGTATCGATCAATGGCAACTTAACACAAAACCTACCTGTTTTAGTACGAAAGGTATTATTTAGAAAATGTTCTTCGCAAGTCTTTTCGGATTCACTTAAAACGGTTTTAGTAGGAACCTCTTCAAGTTGCCAAAACTTAGTCAATAAATTGTCAATTTCAGAATTATTATTACCTTTAGGAGTAATAGTGTGATTACAGTAAATATGTTCTTTAACGTTTACATTTATCGGACCTGCTATCAACCAACCTAACAAGGAATTTCTTAGAATAGGTAAATTCGGACCTAACACCCTTTGATCACATTTTAATAGATTCCAAAATATATCTGCACCAACTAAAAAGTCAATAGGTCCAGGAACATAAAAAGATGGATCGGCTAATTTTAACTCTTTAGGCAATTTGAAAATGTTTTTATCAATAAGAGTGTTAGGTAGTTCTCCTGTCAATTCAGCAAGTACAAAACAAGAAAAAGTTATACAAAATGAAGTATTTAAAGATTTGATTGTGACTACACAACTTTCGGCTATATTACTCGCTATATTATTGCCAATTCCCATGACTTTAATGTCAATAGGATTAGAAGAGAGAGATAAGCGTTTTTTTAATGACTCACTAATAAAAGACGATTGACTACCCGAGTCTAATAATGCTCTAACACGTTCTGCCTTGCCCGTGTGCGGGTTGCAAACTTTTATTAAGGCTGTTGATAAAAGAACATTATTACTCTGCTTGCTAAAATTAACAGATGAATTTGTCTGATCCTCTGATGTAGGTTTATGAAGCATGGTGTTATGCTTACCCTTGCACTTACGGCAGGGTCCCATTCGACATTCAGCGGTAGGATGACCTTGGCGTAAACAATTGGCACAGAGTTTATACTTTGCCACATCAGCAAACCTTTCTTGTTCACTTTTAGATTTAAAAATATCACAATCGTAAACTTTATGGTTTTGATTACAAATAATACATAAAAATGAATTTTGTTTATTTTGATTAATGTGCGTAAATATTTTTTTAGTTTGTGTAATAGGTTTTTGTAATTTATTGTCATTTGAAGTAATGCCATTTTGATTTTTATGTAGATTACTAATTCTATTTCTATTTACTGACTCAAGGACATCAGCACGACTATTTAAAAATTTATAAAATTGATCTAACTTCGGTACGTCATTAAGGGTATTACTAAGCTCCTCCCATTTTAGTAGGGTAATGTTGTCTAGTTTAGAAGATAACATGAATATGATAATCATATCCCAATGTTCTGTAGGCAGCCCCAGGGTTGATAGAGCTCGAATATTCTTAGTGACGTGGTCAATTAAGTATCTCAATGATTTTTCCGATTCTCGTGTTATATTTTGTACGTTAAATAAAGAATTTAAGTGATGGTGGATAAGTAGTCTTTTGTTGTCATAACGCTCCAAGAGTAAACTCCAAGCGTTATTGTAATTTGCCGCTGACACTTCGAGATTTGAAATAATTCGGGCCGCGTCACCCTCTAAGTATGAAATCAAATAATGAAATTTATTAATAGTCGGGACGCGGTCATTATTATGTATTAATGTCAAATACGTATCACGAAATTCTAACCAGCGAAAGTAAGCACCAGAAAATTTTTGAATTTGAATATAAAATATTGGTCTAATGATGAAATGTTGGGTCAATCTTTTGCAAAAAAGGCTATGAATCGCAACCGCTTCGAAGTTTTGCTTAGAATGCTCCACTTCTCCAACAACGAAGAAGTTCCAAAAAATGACCGGCTGGGTAAAACACGAAGATTGGTTGAAATATTGAACCAAACATTTTCAATTAATTATACTCCCGATGAATGTTTATGCGTCGATGAAAGTATGATACCATTTCATGGGCGTATCATTTTTCGCCAATATAATAAGTCGAAAAGACATAAATATGGCATCAAGCTATTTAAATTGTGTACTACTCCTGGCTATACGACAAAGGTAGATGTATATGGAGGAAAGACATTAGATTCACAGGATAATACTCCAACCAGCGTTGTCTTGAATTTAGCACGTAACTACTTTGGAAAAGGTCATACCATATTCGTAGATAATTGGTATACAAGCTTAGATCTAGCTGAGAAGTTAGTTCAACAAGATACTCATTTAGTAGGGACCCTACGAAAAAACAGGAAGAACTTACTAAAGGACGTCATGACTGGAAATCTGAAACCGGGTGAGTTTATGGCAAAAGAAAACAAAAACGGAGTCACGGTTATGAAGTGGAAGGATAAGAGGGATGTGTGTTTGTTGTCAACCAAACATTCAATTGGTTTTACAAAAAAAAGAACAAAAGAGAGGTTGAAACAATTAAACCTAAAATTGTGATCGATTATAATAAAGCCAAAGCAGCCGTTGACTTATCTGACCAAATGAAGACCAATATTTGAGTCCACTGCGAAAGACGTTAAAGTGGTATAAGAAGCTCGGTATCGAGTTATTACTCAATACTGCTGTAGTAAATGGAAGAGTACTATATGAGAGTACAACGAAGAAGAAAATATCTGTCGTCGATTTTAGGCGACTGTTGGCAAAGCAGTTGATTGAGGGTAGTCAAGAAAATACGGGATTGACCACACCACGACCCAGAAGACAAAAACACGAGCTTAAGAAAAAAGAAGGTGCAGCAGTATCAACGAGAAAATTTTGTCGTGATTGTTACAAATCAAATGTTGAGTTGCATGGAAGAAATGTGGCCAAGAACAAAACAAAGAAGGTTTCTTGATTTTGCACTATTTGTCCCGGAAATACCCATTTATGTCGTCAATGTTTTGACAAATGCCACTAAAATGTTTGAATATCCATTTAGAGTTGAATTAATCTTTAGTTTGATTGTTGTTCGTATGACGATTTGTAATTGTGGTTTGATAAAAAACGTTCCTAATATTTTTTGTTCCATTATCTTTCTTTTTTTCTTAAATTTTGATAAAAACATGCCTAAAATTAACAATATTCTATTGTCTTTTCATTTTTATGCATAAATGCAACTTATAACAAAAATAAAAATATATGATTCGAAATCCTATGTTTTTTCATTAACTTTTTTCTCTAAGTCCTAAAAACAGGTATGCCATCAAAAAATCAAAAAACCAAGTAGTTACAGGTGTTCATTGGGGCCGCGCCGGTCACATTGTATGGTTGAATACACAGCTTTTGCATTCTGCGGCGCGAACGGGCTTCGCAAAGGTAGGTCTGGCGTGCCGGTCATTTTGACCCCCCATGGCCCAAATGGCTAGATCAAGTGCCGGTCATTTTGACCCACCATGGCGATGAACGTGTTAATTATTTTATACAAATATATTTGGTCTCTTAATTGTCTACGCACAGTTAATGGGACTATTCTAGAGATATCTTTGTTATCAGATAAACCAGCTCTAAATCGCAAATGTTTTAAGAAATTATTTTGTAATCTTTCTATTGTATCTACGTAGATGTTATAATTGGGATTCAAAACTGTGGAACATTATTCAAGTATGGACCTAACATATGCGTTGAATAAAAGAATAAAGGTGGAGCAATGTGTAAATTCTTTACTCAATCTTAAGATGAACCCAAGCATACGATAAGCCTTAGAAGTAATATACTCGATATGACAAGTAAACGATAACTTGTGGTCTAAAAGTACACCCAGATCCCTAACCTCTGATATTCTGGCTAATAAGGTATCCTGCAGTGAGTAATTATATACTATAGGTTTATTTTTCTTTGTAAACGTTATTATGTTACATTTTTTTATATTTAGATATAAGAGATTTTTGACGCAATAGTTGCTTAAGTTATTAAGGTCAGATTGAAGTGATACACAGTCTTGAGTCGAGTTTATAGTTTTACAAAATTTCATATCACCCGCATAGAATAAAATATTGCAATTAGAAATGATTTGGGTAATGTCATTAATAAAAATATTGAATAATAAAGGCCCAAGATGAGACCCTTGTGGTACACCTGACGTGACGGGCACAAATGATGAACAAAACCCTTTAACAGCAACAGCTTGACTGCGGTCTCTTAAATATGATTCAAGCCAGCGAAGCAGATCACCGTGTATACCTAATAAATGAAGCTTTCTAATTAATAAGGAATGTGAAATTTTATCAAACGCTTTTGAGTAGTCCGTGTACACTACATCCACCTGACCACCACTATCCAACACAGCTACAAGTTGATGAGTAAATTCACATAAATTAGATTCAGTCGACCTACCATCAATAAACCCATGTTGTTGGTCAATAATAATCGGTCCTAAAATAGGGTATAAATGGTCATAAACAATTTTCTCGAACAACTTAGCAATAATATTCAATTTAGAGATAGGCCTATAATTTTGTATATTATGCTTATCACCAGACTTATGAATGGGTACCACATACGATTGTTTCCACACCTTAGGAATTCTTCCACTACGAAGAGATATGTTAAATAGCATGCAAAGCTATTATAGCAGTATTTCAGAAAAATCGGAGGGATTTTATCAGGACCACTACATTTGCTAATGTCAATATTTCTTAAATATTTCCTAACTAGATCAACAGATACATCAATTGTACCTATAGACACAGACACAGAATTTAAAGAATGGTCCAAAGGCAATGAAGATACATTCCTTGTATCTGGTTCGAAAGCAGACTGAAAGTGAGTGTTGAAGAGCTGACAAATTTCATTACCGTCCGATGATTGAATGGTATTATAAAACATCAAATCAGGTATATCAGATGTAGCATTTTTGGATTTTACGAAAGACCAGAAGATCTTACTGTTACGTTTAATGTTATTTTCAGCATTTCTAATATATATATTGTAACAGTCTAGCTGCACACGTTTTTGGCGATCACGAAGATAGTCAAATTGATCATAGTCACTCGATCTCTCATATATTTTCCACTTTTTATGAAACTTCAGTTTTTCATTGACAATTTTTATTAAAGCTTTGGAATACCATGGAGGATAGCGTGTATTAAAAGATTTCTTTATTGGAACATATTTTCTAATTATATTGTTAATAACCTCATAAAAACAGTCAAGGGATACATCTATCATTGTCATCAATTAAGTCAGTCCAATCTACCTGAGATAATTCTGAGTTAATTGCATCATAATCGTCCTTCACTGGCGACCGCAGTGAAGGACTCCATGATATTTTAGGATGAATAATCAAAGCTGGGTGATGAGAATCTTCAAAGACCAAAGGTTCATTACATCGATTCACACTGCAAGTAACTCCACTGATGACTAGATCAAGAAATCTTTCATTTATATTTGATATAGTATTGAATTGATTAAATTTTGTAAATTGAAGAAAACATTATAATGACTGGACTAATACATCGTTACTAATAATTAAATTATTGGTATAAGAGTTACTAGAGCTCCATCCAGCCGAACTGATGTTAAAATCACATATAATTAAAAAGCAGTCATCAGGTTTATTTAAAATTTCTATTTTCCTATTATTTAAGATATTTTTCTATTATTTAAGATTTAAAAAAATCATTAAGACAATCTAACTGACTACGACAGTGAGGAAAATTACAACAGAACAGATGCAGAACCCTATAACTTGGCTGTTTATTTAATTCTATAGAAAGCATTAAAACGTCAGCGGCAGGACTCGGGAATTGGTAATTTTTCGTTTTTTTAACCATCAAACCGCGTTTAACTGCTATAAGCACACCGCCTCCAAATCGATCACCTCTTGAGACATAATCACGGTCACATCTATATACATTGTAACGGCAATCAAATAACTCAGCATCGAAAATACCTGGAGCGAGCCAAGTTTCACTCAAACATATAACATCATAGTCATTAATTAATAAGTTTCTGAAAAATGTATTAGTTTTTGTTCAAAGACCTCGAACATTCTAATAATATATAGAAAGATTAGATGAATCCACAACTGATGGTAACTAATTTGACACATTTAGTGAGACGGTTATGGAATGAGTGGTTATTCTGATAACATAATATACCAACGACTTTTTATATGAAAAGACAAACTAATGTACCAAATTACAAATAAAGATAATAATCTTAATACACTTTTGGAAAATAATTTCTCAAAAAATTAAAAACATTATAAATTATTATATAGAAAATCAAATTATTTAGTGTTAACTGTATATAACAAATTTTTAAAGTTGTACCCAAGAATGTAACATTTAGAATAATTAATACAATTAAACAAAACAAAAGAATGAGATAGAAAATTATCGAGTAGTAAGCTTACAACAGAAGCGAAAAAATTCTTACTTTATTTTGTTTAAATCAGTCTCATTCGATATATGTATAATGGGACTAGTATCCGTGCGAAGAACCATAATAGCACAGTTCTTAATGTATACAAATATTTGTTTTCTTTCGCTTTCGTCTTAACCCGCTATAGAAGAGACTTGTTTTCACTAGTCAGGTGATCGTTAAAAAATATTGGCGAATTATTATTATTGTTAAATCCCAGGTCACTAGCTTTTAATTTTAATTTTCTTACTCAAAAAATCATCCTTTCTATAGCGGGCTAAAAAACGAAATTATTCGTTTTAGGTTTTTTACCGATTATTAAATCGGTTTAGGTTTTTTAGAAGTATTATTCTTTGGGGCTACCCGAGTTATAAAATCCATATCATAATTAATGTTCAGAGGGAAATCCATCCGTTGCGCAATACTCTTAAGTATATCAATTAAGTTTTCGCCTTTCTTTTCAGGTATTCCATAAATTTCTATATTCGAACGTCTCGACCATTGTTCACGGTTGTTGTGTTCTTGTTCAAACCTATTTAAGTTAGTTTTAATTTCACCAATTTCTTTATTCGTCGCTTTCAAAGTTTTCAAATCATTCTCAATAAATTCAATTTTTTTATTCAAGTTTTCGTACTGCTTATTAATAAATGCTATACTGTCTTGAAAAGAAGCAATTCAATTCAGTTGATATAATATCTGCAATGGTTGTCTTCATTTTAGAACAAAATTTCTCAAATTCCAAAGAAACAATTTCACGAACTTGTTCATATGAAATCGACGCCTCCATTGAGCATTCCGGTGATTTGTAAGAAGCACCACGCCTCATTGTTACATTCTCAGGAGAACCACGATCATTTTTTCTTAAAGGTGTATTGTCGTTATTATATTGCCTGGGTTTGCTAAGAGAACATTCAGGACAGACCCACTTGGTTTTAAGGTCGGGTAATATTTTTTTCTTGTGTGTGGGATACATACAAGGGATGTGATAATTGTTTTTGCAACTGGAACATGTCATCATACCAGTAGCTCCCTCTGTGGTGGATTTACAGCACGCGAACTTAATTTTTATAGACTGTATATTTTAAAATTGCAAATAATAATCTTGAACATGTAATTAAATAAAACTCGATCCGAGTTCGCCTCGGGATTGAACTCGGGTCGCTCGTGCGCAAGAGGAGTCTAAAACAGGTGTCGTCACCACTACACCAACGATGTACTTTGAAGCTTTCGTGAAATTATTTAACAGTTGTTTAATTGAGTTGTTTTAGTGACGGGTTATCTATTGAGAAGCAAGTTCAATGACATATGAATGTTCGAATAAAATAACTGGTTTTTTAATGTCTATATCACAAAATTACACTATTTTACGATTTAAAGCACTGAGTTTGCACACTTTTAAGAGTTTTATAGGTTTATATTAGCACAGATATGAATGAAATTTAAAAATAAACAATTGTTCTGTATTTTAAACTATGATTAACTGTAACTGAATGGTCTCATACTGTATTACACTTTATATTAATATTTATTAATCCAAAGAAGCCACAAACACTAATCGTAAGTTATTAAATCAGAACAAACAAAGTTATTATTGTTTCACTACACCAACTTTAGAATTACTATTTTTATTTTTATTTTAAACACGGAGCTGATACTAAGGTTACTAATACGGGCAGTAGCGCCATCTATTATGTTAGGTTCCCATGTCGTATCGGTTCGGAAAAACCCCCGGCGAAAGCTGGTTCCACAAAGTGGTTGTGCGAGGCATAAAATTTCTAAGGAATCGCGCTGTTGTGGATTTTCGGACATAAATGGTGGTGCGGGTGAAACTTGGAATTTTGACGAGATGTCCGAAGATCAAATTCAGCAGCCGGGATTAATCCGAACAATTCCTCGGAACATTCCCCATGAAAAATTCGGTAGAAGATGCAGAGTGATCCAACATCTCTACGCAAAGCCAAAGGATCAAGGAGATCGGAAATGGCTTGATCATCGATAACTCGAGCCGCTCTACGTTGTATACGGTCAAAGCACTGAGCACCCGCCCAGAGGTGACAGCAGTACTCCACACCAATCCAAACCCGCGCCACCATTAACACCCTTAGGCAGAAGCTACAGGCTCTCCCAAATACTCTTCGGGGATTGCTCGTAAAGAGAGATCAGCCCAGCACGTCCAACCAGCCCACTCAATACACTGCGTTCACAGAACTGTTGCAAAACGTGGGTGAACGCGGTATACCGGGCATCAAAATTAAAGGTGTGGCTCTCTTTATGAGGTTAGATACAGAGATGGTCGGCATTGGATTCTGTCGCCCGGAAGGCTCAAATCGCTTGACAGTATCTCCTGGAGTAGCCTTACTCATTAAAGGGAGCACTTCAAAAGTGAGCATTAAGCGCACCACCATCGACGCGCTAACAATCCAAATGCCGGGTGCCTTGACCTGTCGACTGATGCGACTACGAAACAAAGTGGTCGCACTCTTCGAACGGGAAGAGGAAGCCTCCTTTGCAATGGCGTGCGAAATGCTCTCGAGGTTGGGTGAGTTGGACCACGGAGGGAACCCATGTACGATAAGTGTGGACGCCATGAGAGTTGGCTTACAAAAAGGTGACATTGCAGTCCGCTATGGCTGCCTGTTAGCCTCGTAAAAACACGAGGTCATCGTATATGAGAATAGGGGGGAAAACCTGAGTTTCCTGAAACCAGAGGTCACAACACCTTTCCCTACCACAAAGCCGGCCACCATCGAGTCCCAATTAAGCGGATCTGAGCGCTTGCAGTTAAAAATAGCGGCGCAGAGAACAGCCCAGGCCCCGAAGAGCCCTCGGGACAGACGGCTGAGTCCTGGACGCCACTGGACAGTGGCGGCGGTGACATGTTTAATCCGCGATCTGGTATCTCCAAAGAACAAGACGGCGCACTCACCTCAATCAGACCCTGGCCCGTCGGGATCATCGAGTCGACAGGCGAAGGCAATGAGGGAATTCCTAATGGTCAAACATCCAGAAAAGCTCAAAACTAATCGTGCCCACCTAACAAGGGCCGATAAGGGTCAAATAATACCACCAAAGCTGAAACCAGCGTCAAACTCTCGAGACCATGCAGTGAATTCTGAATTCTGCATGAATGTGTGCCGTCAGCATATCGCCTTTTTAGTTGTACTCCATATTTGGCATGACGAAATCATAACAATTTATTGTTAGATTATTATAATACATTAATCAGTCAGTCAGTACAGGGTACTCAAACAATTGTGACATGTCGTAAATAAAAATATATTATTCCTTCGGTCTTTGAGTATTGGCTAGCCTCATACCTGGATCCGTCTCTGAATATTATATGCCTCAGTATCTCAAGATAGCCTACACGCTAAAGTGGTGACCCCGACGTGATCTGAGGCTCGACGCAAGAAAGGACGAAGTTACACTCTAAGCTCGAAGGCCGACTTTATCCAGAGAACGACGTGATTTTTTAAAGATTCCGGCTGCTTCTAAGTACTGACTCGCAAGAAAGCAACAATGAGTATCCCCGACGCGCAGCAGAGCAAATGTGCAACTCATTCAGCATCTCAGAACGACGCTGTGGAGCTTGCCTCAGTGACGGTCTCGTCAAGGATACCGGATTTCTGGCACGATCAGCCAAGGCTATGGTTTGTGCAGTGTGACGCAATTTTAAGACCACAAAAACTGAGTGACGACACGAAGTTTAACCTCATCGTCACTAAATTAAGCAAAGATGTCATTCAGCAGGTTAGTGATATCCTTTTGAGTCCACCGGAGACAAATAAATTCGCAACTTTGAAAACCCGATTGTTGGCAGTGTATGAGGAATCCGAAACCAGCAAATTTCAAAAATTAATTAGCGGTATGGATCTAGGCGATCAAAAGCCTTCATAGCTTTTGCGTCGCATGAGAGATCTAGCGCGTGGAAAAATACCGGATGATACGCTTCTCATCATGTGGCAAGGTCATCTTCCTGCTTCGGTTCGAGCTGTCTTAGCTGTAAGTGAAGTTAAAGACCTCGAAAAATTAGCTGCTATGGCCGACAAAGTGATGGAAACCTCTAGCCCTGCAAATATTTCCGCGATTCAAACACCTGGTTCGAGGGATGACGCATTTATTTTAGCTGAGATCGCTAAATTAAGCTTGCGCATACGTGAAATGGAGAGTAGGTCACGACAGAGAAATTTAAGCAATAGTATGCAAAAACGACGCCGTTCAGTTTCGCGAGAGCGTAATACAATACGCCGTACGCCCGAAAGTGCTGATTGGCTATGTTATTATCATCACAGGTTTCATAGTCGCGCAAAGAAATGTATAGAGCCGTGTTCGTGGAAAAAAGACAAGAATTCAGGAAACTAGAAGTGGTGCGATCGCCGGCGGAGATATGCACCATCACTCCTTCTCACCGCCTTTGTGTTACTGATAGTAAGAGTGGACTTAGATTTTTAGTGGACACTGGTGCGAACATTTCCGTGTTACCTTATGTTAAGAAACTATTTAGTGATAATACATGTGACAATTATAAACTATATGCCGCAAACGGTAGTGAAATAAAAACGTACGGTAGTAAGACACTAGATTTATATTTTAATTTGCGAAGGCCTTACCGTTGGACTTTTGTGATAGCCGACGTAAAGCAACCGATATTAGGTGCGGATTTTTTAGGTTATCATAAGTTATTAGTGGATATTGACAAGAGAAAATTAATAGACAAAGTTACTAATTTGTGTGTGATAGCTTCAGTGACATTAAATACTCAGCAATCAGTGAGAACTATTGATTATTCTAATGAATATAGTGACTTATTAGCAGAGTTTCCTAATATAACGAAACCAATGTGTTTCAAAGAGACTCCATGCCATTCCGTTGTCCATTATATTGAGAGGACAGGATCCCCTGTCTTTGAACGTCCGCGACCTTTACCATCGGATAAATATGTCAAAGTGAAGGCCGAATTTCAGCGTATGATGGATATGGGAATTTGCAGGCCCTCTAAGAGCTGCTGGGCTAGTCCGTTGCATGTAGTTTTAAAGAAAAACGGTGAGTTAAGACCATGTGGTGACTATCGCCGTCTAAACAACATAACAAAGTCTGATAGATATCCCATACCCCGCATACAGGATTGCACTTACGTGCTAGCAGGAAAATGCGTGTTCTCCCGTCTCGACCTCCAACGAGCTTATCATAATATAGCAGTTGCAGAACAAGACGTCGAGAAGACGACCATAACGACTCCTTTTGGACTACATGAATTCACTCGAATGACGTTTGGTTTAAAAAACGCAGCGCAAACGTTTCAACGTTTTCTCAATAACGACGTGTTTAGAGACATGGATTTTTTATTTTGATACATCGATGACGTTATTATTGCATCAGAGTCAACGTCATTGCATAAAGTTCATTTAAGGAAAGTTTTTGAACGACTTAATCAGTTCGGACTTACAATTAATTTGTCGAAATGCGAGTTTGGCAAAAAAGAGCTCGACTTCCTTGGATTCCACGTATCAGAAAAAGGTTTACGTCCACTTGAAGATCGAGTGAAAACGATTTCGGAGTACCCAAGGCCACATACGGTTGACGAGTTACGACGCTTCTTAGGGATGTTGAACTTTTGCAGACGTCACCTCCCCAAGGCAGCAAGCATTCAGGAAAAGCTTAATGGTTTCCTGCACAACGCCAAGAAGAAAGACAAGACACCTATTCCTTGGACTGACGACTCCGTAGATGCTTTTGAACAATGTAAGGAAAGCTTAAAAAGCGCCGTTACATTGTCCTTTCCATCTCAAGACGCTCATATATCACTCATGACTGATTGTTCTGCTACTTGTGCTGGAGCCGTCTTACAACAGAAAGAAAAGAACTCATGGAAGCCACTTGCATTTTTTTCAAGTAAGCTAAGTGAAGCGCAACAGCGATATAGTACCTATGATAGAGAACTTTTACCTATTTACATGGCTATAAAGCACTTCAGGTATTTAATTGAAGGTCGTCCTCTGACTATTTATACGGATCATAAACCATTGGTTTACGCCTTCAAAAAGAACGCTATCGGAAAAAACGATACACCGAGAAGGTTGAGACATTTAGATTTCATTTTAGAATTTTCCACATCGATTGAACACGTTAGCGGAACCGACAACATTGTAGCCGATGCTTTATCGAGAATATCCACCATCGATACCCCATCGCCGATCGACTATGAAAAACTCGCAGAAGCTCAGGAAAAAGATAATGAATTAAAAAAGTTACTTGAATCAAAGAACTTAAAGTTTAAGAAACTTATTATGCCAAATAGCAAGATACCTATTTTCTGCGAAGTGTCTACTAATAAGGTGCGACCATATTTGCCAGTGGAGTTTCGTGTAACAGCATACAAAGCCATACATGACTCAAGCCACCCGGGAATTCGCACAACAAGAAAATTGATCCGCGATCGCTATATTTGGGCAGCAATGAATAAGGATGTTACCTTATGGGCCAAATCATGTTTAGATTGTCAGAGATCGAAAGTGCAACGTCATACAATATCACCTATCGGAAATTTTCCTGAGTGTCATCGCTTCGAACATTTACACATGGATATTGCCGGACCACTAACTATTTGTAAGGGTTACCGATATCTAGTTACCATGGTAGACCGAGCGACTGGTTGGCTAGAAGCTTACCCAATTAAAGACATTACAGCTGAAACGGTAACTAACATTGTTTATTCAGGCTGGATAGCACGATTTGGATGTCCATTGTGTACTACGACGGATCAAGGTCGTCAATTTGAATCCAACTTGTTCGCATTGTTGCCTAAGAGGATGGGCATAAATAAAATAAGAACCACCAGCTATCACCCACAGTCAAATGGTGTCGTCGAACGAACTCATCGAACATTAAAAACAGCCCTTGTGTGTAGAGGCAATACGGACAATTGGGTCAACGAATTACCGTCAGTTTTATTAGGCTTAAGGGCAAGCTTACGCGATGACACTGGAATAAGTGCAGCCGAGATGGTTTACGGTGAAGTCATACGTTTACCAGATTTTTTTTCGCCGACAAAGCTGGAAATCACTGAAAATGAAACGTTTTTACAGAACCTGCGTTATAGGATCAGACAAATTGCATCGCTACCGAGACGAGATTTAAGACAAAACGGTATATTTGTACATCCAGAATTATTTATTTATTTATTTATACTTCATTGTACACCACATGTTACACATTATTATATGTTACAATATTATATAAAATATTGTAGAGTACAACGGGCGGTCTTATGGCTAAGTAGCCATTTCTTCCAGACAACCCAATAAGGAGAGAGGTTGTATGAAAGTTGGGTAGGTGGTGCTAAGTCGGTAATATACATATATTGCATACAAATATCTACATGTAAATACTCATACAATGTACATATAATATATATATACATACATATACCCATACATTCATATATGTACATACACATACATACATATATATATACATACACATACATACACATACACACACACATATACATATGTAAACATATACATATCAATATTATAGACTAATAAATAATTATAACTAAACTAATAAATAAGCACTAATATAAATCGTCTCTATGCAGATTCAAGATAAAACTTCTTTAGGGAATTTTTGAAAATTAATAGTGTTTTGGATTTTTTTATATTTAATGGTAAATTATTCCACAACTTAATTGCCTGAACGGTAAAAGAGTCACTGTAGAATTTTGTTTTATGTACCGGTATTTTGAGTGTAAGACTCCGGGAAGATCTCAAAAGAGAAGGATCGCCTAGAAATTGAAACTTCTCCTTTAAATAAGAAGGAGCCCTTAAATTAAATAACCCACAGTACAGAAAAGACAAAATATGCAAGTTCCGGCGAAAGCGAATAGGGAGCCACTTGAGCTTCGAACGAAATACAGAAATGTGGTCATATTTGCGAAGGCAGAATATGAACCGGATGGCGAGATTTTGAAGTCGCTCAAGCTTATTGAGTTGGTCCTCGGTCAGATTAGTATAGCTTGCATCGGCATAATCAAGAATAGGTAAAAGGAG
This sequence comes from Vanessa cardui, assembly GCF_905220365.1. NCBI lineage: Eukaryota > Metazoa > Arthropoda > Insecta > Lepidoptera > Nymphalidae > Vanessa > Vanessa cardui. Next base: position 5,402,497 of record NC_061153.1, on the reverse strand, counting down.
AGAATTTGCTAACATAATTTTGGTAGGAATTGGTAGAAGGGATCGAAGCCGTCGTAGCGAGTTCAGTGAAGCGTAGGTTCTTCTGCTCAGTTCTTTCAAGTGATCTGACCAAGATAATGTTTGGTCTAAATACACCCCTAGATTTTTCACAACGGAACAGTAAGGTAAACAGGTACCATTGTACTCAACAGACGGTATATCCGCGTAATTAACCTTAGAGACCATGCCCGGACTACCAATAATGATGACATGTGATTTCCCGGGGTTTATAGCAAGTCCGTACAGTTTACTCCATTGGTGAATTTTCTGTAAGTCGTAATTCATGTCCTCAATCGCAATGTGAAGATTTTCAAGCGTAGTGTGGCGATAAATTTGAATATCATCTGCATACATATGGTAGGAGGAAGAAATATATTGGGAAATGGAATTAATGAAAATAGCAAAGAGCAAGGGAGATAAGACGCCACCTTGAGGTACCCCTGCCTGGACATTACACCATGAGGAAAACGTCTCATTAAGGCGTATACGTTGTCGACGGCCTTTGAGGTAACTCAGAAACCACTCAATCACTGATGGAGATATGTTAAAGGAGCTTAACAAACTCAGTAAAACATCGTGATCAACGGAGTTGAATGCGTTGCTAAAATCTAAATGTGTTAAAATAGTGAGTTGTTTGTTGTCCATGGCTAACCGAATATCGTCAGTAACTTTAATGAGAGCAGAGACCGTACTATGACCTGCACGGAAGCCGGATTGTAAAGGATTAAGAAGTGAGTGTTGATTAAGGAAGAGGTTTAATTGGTGGAATACTAGCTTTTCAAGGACTTTAGATAGGAATGGTAGGATGGAAATCGGTCGGAAATCACAATAGTTGGTTGCATTCGACTTTTTCGGGATTGGGATAATAAGGGCATTTTTCCATGTGTCCGGGAATTTATTACAGGTGATGGAGTAATTAAGAATATGGACTAAGATATGGATAATAATATCTAGGATGGGTATGATCATGTTACGGCTTATGCAGTCAGTACCAACGGCATTCGAGGACACAGACAGTATGTTCCTTTTAACATCACATTCAGTGAAAGAGGAGAAGGTAAACGGAGAATTAAGTGAGTGTACACACGTTTTTGTCCGATGTGATAGAGTTTCAAAGCCACTTACGTCACCCTATTCTGGACCGTTTAAAGTTTTAAGCAAATCAGAGAAACATTTCAAGATAGTTATTAATGGTATCAAAAAAATAGTAAGCCTCGATCGCCTTAAGCCGGCGTTTCTAATTACCAGCGAGGATAGCATTGATCGAATTCAAAATAAGGTAGAAGCTAATAAAAACAATAAGCCTATGACAACGAGATCTGGTCGTATAGTTAGACCTGTTGTGAGATTTGCATGCAGATAGATCGAAATATTTAGTATTTTTTTTTAAATATAATTAATTTTAATTTATAAAAATATTTTGATGTTATACGCACATAAAAAAGGATCATATTATCATTATTATATACACTTTTTTGCTAATATGCTATATAATTTCTTTGTTTAAAGATTTTAATTGTTTTTAGATTTTTTGAGTACCTTGGTTGCTTTTGTTTCTAGTTCATAGTGTTATACGTAAATTTTTCATGTATTGAATGTTTGTTACTGGTTTTTATTTATTTTAAGAAAATTGTTAATTTTTTCTCAAAGGGGGATGCTATGTGCCGTCAGCACATCGCCTTTTTAGTTTTACTCCATATTTGGCATGACGAAATCATAACAAATTATTGTTAGATTATTATAATACATTAATCAGTCAGTCAGTACAGGGTACTGTTAGATTATTATAATACATTAATCAGTCAGTCAGTACAGGGTACTCAAACAATTGTGACATGTCGTAAATAAAAATATATTATTCCTTCGGTCTTTGAGTATTGGCTAGCCTCATACCTGGATCCGTCTCTGAATATTATATGCCTCAGTATCTCAAGATAGCCTACACGCTAAAAGGCCAAGAAACTCAGCAAAATCAATTGGATCCATCGATTCCCCGTTGATGAGTACATCGGCTTTTACATTTTGTACATTTGGTGTACTAAATTTCACAATTTTAGTTTCATTATTATTTAGTCTAAGATTGTTTACGCTAAACCAATGTACCATATCAGCTATAGCATTGTTTACGTCGTCGCACTGTACCTGTTTTCTAATAATTTTAAAAACTAAGGAGGTGTCATCAGCAAACAATACTATATCATGTTTGTTCCCAACAAGAAAGGGCAAGTCATTCATATATGTGAGAAACAGAAAAGGTCCAAGAATTGATCCCTGAGGGAACCCCATACCTACTGAGACCCCAGGAGACCTTTTTCCTTTAACGTCAACCCTCTGAATTCTATTGTTAAGATAAGAAGTCAGAAGGTCGAGCGCACATTCTCTAATTCCATAGTGATAAAGTTTCCTGACCAGAGTCTCATGTTGAACACAATCAAAGGCTTTGGATAAGTCACAGAAAACCCCTAAGGCATCCCGTGACTCTTCTCAGGCTTCATAGATATTCTTAATAAGCTCGATAACAGCGTCTGTTGTCGCTGCTATACCCCATAAATCAGCCGTTTTCTTGATCTCTAGTGACTTAAAGGCGCGTATTATGTCATTGGGGTTTACATGGGTAAAATTAAAGTTAGATTTACAAGCTCTTACATTTTCTTTCATCAATGACTCGGCAACATCTGGAGAAGAAATAAGTAACTTAGTTGTCAAAACTGGTATGTCAGCAAAAAAATTTTCAAAAACTGTAGCAACTATAACAACATTAGCCCGCTCCTCAGAGTCAGTCCTACTCCAACCACCGATTCCGACGGTCGAGTTCAATAATTAATATTGTTGTTTTTCTATTTCAAGGACCCTCAACCCCTACTATTTCTTAGTTTAGTTTTGTGAACATTATTTTTTAAAAAGGTTCCAAGTCCGCACCGTATAACATTTTTGGTGGCAGCGGTGGGATCCGGAAATTCCTGTGCCCTACTCAGTTACGCCAACTCGATCCGGATTCCTATTTAAAGTGAAAATCGGTACGAACTCCGTCGTGATTAAAAAGTTAAACTGAAAAGTGCTAAAGTGCAACGTCTGTCCCTATCCACACAAAAGTGCGTGAAAGTGCGTGAAAGTGCGTGAAAATTTGTGAAACCTACTATTAAAAAAAACCTTGGCGTCGTCTTTGATCGGTATCTCTCTTGGTCGCCGCAGGTAGGCGAGCTTAGTAGGAAAATATTTGCAGCCATGGGCTCTCTTCGCCGGCTGCAGTATTTTCTTCCATTGCCTACTAAAATTGCATTGGCACAAACTCTCGTATTACCCATTCTTGACTATGCTGATACTTGCTTTCTCGATCTTAAAGAGGAGCAATTAAATTAACTTGAGCGCCTTCAAAATCTTTGCATTCGGTTCATATTTGGTCTTCGCAAATATGACCACATCTCCGAACTTCGTAATAAGCTCAAGTGGCTTCCAATTCGCTTTCGCAGGAATACGCATATCCTTTCCTTACTTTACTGTGTACTTTTTCATCCTGACACACCTTTTTACCTAAAAGAGCGCTTTGAGTTCAGTTATGATACCCACGAACGTTCCCTCCGATCCAACAATACCCTTACCTTAAAAACCCCCTCTCACTCATCTTCCTTCTATTCCAATTCCTTCACAGTAAAAGCGGTACGCCTTTGGAACTCCCTTCCTATTCGCATTAGAAAAGCGCAATCCCACACTTGTTTCAAAAAATACCTAAAAAAACATTACTTGTCGCTTAATACGTCATAACTTATTTTACACTTTTGTTAATATGTATGTATATATATATGTATGTGTATATGCATGTGTATGTATGTATATATTTCATTTATATCTATTATTATATATTTATATATTTTTTCCATATTGATATATATTGATTCGTATGTAATATATTTTAGTCAATTAATTTATAACTTTTGTACGCCTCCAAACCGCTTCCAATTTTTTTTTTCAGTCCTATGCCCAAAGGTTGTCTGAAAGAAATTGCTACCGTAGCGATAAGACCGCCTTTGCACATCTACTCAAAAAGTTACCCATTTACCTTGTTTTTTAGTATTGGTGTACAATAAAGAGTATTTATTATTATTATTATTATTATTATCCGGGGCCTCCTCTCCTACTAAAAGCCCACTTCAACAATCTCATCACATCCAAGTACCATCAGGCCAAACATCAGCTACTGCTGGCCATAATTCACATTGAGCTATACAAATTATTGTTCCTGGCTACGACGAGCGTCATCTACTCGACGCGACTCTCATCGGCTAGCGGCGAAAATTCTACGAAATAATAACGGTCATAATCGTGCTCTCCGTGTGCATGTAAGTGAATCTTTGGTCAATAGTGGTTCTTAAACTATCGTGCTTTTCTCATTTTGTTTTCGTTTATTATTTACTGTTTGTCCTTATAATCATAGTAAAATGTCTGAAAGTAGAGCTCTGAGTCCAAAAACCAAAGTCCAGAAACAATTGTTACGGATACAGAGGAAGAAATTTTCTGCCCTCCTGGTCCAACCACTAGGTCACAGGCGAAGAAAAAAATTACGCCTAGCATCAAAATCGAATTAGATCTAACTACACTACTCAAATTTATTAAGCTATACGATGGGACTAGGGAGACACTTAACTCGTTTCTCGTCAACTGTAACAACGCGTATTATTTAGCGTCAGATGCACAGAATGACATACTATTTAAATATATCCTATGCTAGTTTTTTTTTTTATGACATAGGTGGCAAACGAGCAGGAGGCTCACCTGATGGAAAGTGACTACCACCGCCCATGGACATCTGCAACACCAGGGGACTTGCAGGTGCGTTGCCGGCCTTTCAAAAAGGAGTACGCTCTTTTCTTGAAGGTTCCCATGTCGTATCGGTTCGGAAAAACCGCCGGCGAAAGCTGGTTCCACAAAGTGGTTGTGCGAGGCAAAAAATGTCTGAGAAATCGCGCTGTTGTGGATTTTCGGACATCAATGTGGTGCTGGTGAAACTTAGAATGTTAGCGAGATGTCCGAAGGTGAAATTCAGCAGCCGGGATTAATCCGAACAATTCCTCGGAACATTCCCAGTGAAAAATTCGGTAGAAGATGTAGAGTGATCCGACATCTCTACGCAAAGCCAAAGGATCAAGGAGATCGGAAAGGGCTTGATCGTCGATAACTCGAGCCGCTCTACGTTGGATGCGGTCAAATGGAAGGAGCTGGTACTGGGGAGCACCCGCCCAGAGGTGAGAGCAGTACTCCATGTGAGGCCGAATTTGCGCCTTGTAAAGTTTAAGGCGATGGGCCGACGTGAAATACTGTCTCGCCTTGCTGAGCACGCCCAGCTTTTTTGAAGCCAATTTGGCTTTGCCTTCCAATTGACCGCGGAACTGAACGAGGCTCGAAATATCAATGCCAAGTATTCCGATAGTACCTGTAGCGGCTATCGGAATGTTCTCAAATCGTGGAGATACGACAAATGGTGTTTTTTAGCGGTTAACGCGCAAACTTGCGTCTTTTTGGGGTTGAAATGAACTAGATTTAGCCGGCCCCAATTCGAGACTTCGTTTAATGAAGACTCGATTCCAGACACAATTTTGTTCCGGTTCTCTTCGACGTTTTCCCGAGAAATATTAGCGCGGCCGGTGTATAAGGTGTCAACGGTACTGTCGTCTGCATAGCAATGAATGTTCCCGATTTGCAACAAATCATTGATATGCAGAAGAAACAGAGTGGGTGATAGAACGCAGCCTTGTGGAACACCAGCATTGACGAATTTTAAGTCAGAGCATGCACCATCGACAATGACCTTGATGCTCCGATCTGCCAAAAAGCTGGTAATCCAATTGCATAATTTCCCGGGAAGCCCATAGGAAGGAAGCTTCGAAAGAAGCGCTTTGTGCCATACGCGATCGAAGGCCTTCGCTATGTCCAAGCTGGCTGCTAATGCCTCCCCCTTGCTCTCAACTGCTTCAGCCCACCTGTGAGTAAGGTAAACTAGAAGATCACCGGCTGAGCGACCCCGACGGAAACCGTACTGGCGGTCACTAATCAGCTGATTCTCCTCTAGGTACCGCAGGAGCTGGCAGTTAATAAGGGACTCCATTATCTTGGAGAGCAAGGAGGTGATGGCTATAGGCCTATAATTGGACGGGTCTGAGCGGTTGCCTTTTTTAGGGATCGGATGCACCAAAGCTGTCTTCCAGGAATTCGGGACGACGCCTAATGTGTAGGATTGCCGGAAAAGACGCGTTAAGACCGCTGCCAACTCGGGAGCACATGTCCGTAGCACGATTGGAGGGATACCATCGGGTCCGCTCGACTTATGAATGTCCAAGGAAAGAAGTGCTTTACGAACTGCACTTTGCCGGAATTTAACCTCCGGCATCGTGGTATCACACCGCGGAATTGTTGGTGGAGATTTTCCTTGGTCATCCAGAGTCGAGTTCGACGCGAAGAGAGAGCCTAAAAGATCAGCTTTCTCTTTCGCGGTATGGGCCAATGACTCACCGTCCCTGTGCAGAGATGGAAAAGAGGGCTGACAGAAATTCCCTAAGACAGCCTTAGCGAGAGACCAGAACGCTCGTGTTCCTGAAGTGAGACGCACCAGTCTCTCGCCAATTCTGCCAATGTACTCCGTCTTCGCCCTAGCAATCACGTTTTTGAGGGACCTAGAGGCAGAGTTGTATTCCTTTTTAAATGCGCTGGTATTTACATCACGAGACGCAGATGCATTAGCCCAGGTTTTATAGCGTTCCCACTTTCGGCGTGATGCCGTTATATTAGTTACAAGGAAAAGCACAAACTTCTTGTTCCATTAAAGAGTTTTCCAATTGGGCTCAACTCAAGAAGTTTCTTAAAACTCAATTCAGTGAAAGAAAGCATTATGCTCATTTGCTCACTGACCTCCAAGAGTGCCGTCAGCTAAATAACGAAACAGTCAACGCATATGCCTTTAAAATCGAGAGATGTCTTTCTCAACTACTCACAGAAATCTCTATATCTCACAGTCATAAGGCAAGGGAGATACCAGGTCGAACGGCTGCTATGGAGGAATTAGCACTCCATCACTTCCAAATGGGCCTATTAACTCGATTATCCAATATTGTTAGGTGTAAATCACCTAAATCGCTCAACGAAGCGATAAACATAGCGATCTCGGAGGAAAAAATACAACAAGACCTCTATAAACAGAGTTCGTCTATTTCAAAACCAACAAATACACAGAAGCCCAACTTCCAAAATGTGAGACGCGAACAACCTCAAGCAGGTCCGAGCCAACCTAGGACACCTTTCCAGAGTAGGGCCACTAATTCCAATAATGCTTTCCAAAACTCCGTTACCCCCATTTGTAGATACTGCAAATATCCTGGGCACACAATAGAACAATGTCGCAAACGACAATTTAATAACAACAGACTTAGAGTAAATCAAAAATTCATTAGGGACACCACGACGTGTCAATTTCGTCTCTAATGTCCCTGAACAGCAGTATCCAACCGAATCAGACGAGGGTTATGATACTGTCGATGCCGAAACAAAAAACGAGTAAGAGTCTCGTTCCGGTGTCGTACGGGACCTCAAGTTTTTAAAATCGACACCCCAAGCTTCTCTTCTAAATCAAGACTGCCTCCTTTAAATGGAGACCAATCTTTGCCAAATATTTCTAAACCCACTGTGTCAAGTTTTACTAAATCTATTGTACCAAATCTTACTAAATCCACTGTGTTCAGTTTTACTAAATCTATTGTACCAAATCTTATTAAATCTATTATGCCAAATATTACTAAATCCACCGTGTCAAGTTTTACTAAATCTACTATACCAAAAGTTAGCGAATCTACTAAGTTCACTGAATCCACTTAATCTATTAAATTCACTGAATCCATCGAATCTGCTAAGTCCGCTGTATCTACAAAGTCTACTAAAAATGTGAAACCGAATATATTCAAAATAACTACTAATCCTTCACTTATGTTTTTACCTCATGTAATCGTCAAATCTTCTGTATCAGTCCATTAACACTACTCGTTGATTCAGGATCTTCTGTTAGTCTACTGAAAAATTCTTGTATCTCAAAACGAACTCAATTGACACAAGAGAAAATTCAATTAAAAGGCATTGATTCCTCGGAGGATCTCATCGAAACTTCCTCATTCACTTCCAATTAAAATTTCGATTATCTTAATCCAGCTTAACTCATCAATTTCACGTTATAGATAAAATACACCTACCTTACGATGGAATAATAGGCTCAGATATGCTTAATGCGCATAGCTGCAACATCGATTACAATAATGATTTGTTGTATATCGGTAAATCGTCTCTAAAACTTTAATGATCCTACTTATTTGATACCTGCAAGAACAGAAACCGTCATAGAATGTTCCGTTAAAAATCCAGAAATGGGGGAAGGTGTCATATTAGATCAATATATATCAGATAATATTCGTATATCTAATTGTCTAGTGAAAGTGAAGCCCAATAACAGAGTTAATATTTCTATCTTAAAAACATCAGAACGACCAGTCGAAATTAAATCTTACTTATGTTTAAAGATTGAATCTATTAATAAATACGATTATAATCCCATCTCAAATTGCCACTAAATAGAAGCCAAGAAGTTTTAAAATCTCTTAGAACTTCTCACTTGAATCAAGAAGAATCAGACGCGCTTTTAAACCTTTGCCATAACTTCTCAGACATTTTTCATTTGCCTCAAGATAAGCTTACTTTCACTTCTGCCATTAATCATCAGATTAAAACAAATTCTGATACTCCGATTAATACAAAATCATATAGGTTTCCGCAATGTCACAAAATGGAAGTACAAAATTAAATTCAGAAAATGCTAGCCCAGGACATAATTGAACCATCCATATCCCCTTGGCCTTTCTCCGATTTGGGTTGTCCCTAAGAAGCTGGATGCCTCAAGGGAAAGGAAGTGGCGTGTAGTAATAGATTACCGCAAACTCAATGATATTACTATCGGCGAATCTTATCCAATACCTCAAATCAATGAAATCTTATACCAATTAGGCCATTGCAAATATTTCAGTACATTAGATTTAGCTTCAGGCTTTCACCAAATTCCAGTAGATGCGAAGGATGCTGAAAAAACAGCATTTAGTATCCCGGAGGGACATTATCAGTTTAAAAGAATGCCATTCGGATTGAAAAATGCAGAAATCCTTTCTAGGCCTTATTTCTTATTACTGCAGATTCATTCCACAGTTTTCAAAACTTGCTAAACCCCTTACGACTCTTTTAAGTAAAGACACTAAATTCAATTGGGATAATGAACAACAGTTAGCATTTGAACAATTGAAAACCAAACTGACCACAGCGCCTATTCTTTTATACCCAGATTTCTCAAAACCATTTGTACTAACTTGTGACGCCTCTCTCTAAATAGCTGAGATGGCCCAGTAAAAAGCTGAGATGGCCCAGTGGTTAGAACGCGTGCATCTTAACCGATGATTGCGGGTTCAAACCCAGGCATGCACCGCTGATTCATGTGCTTAATTTGTCTTTATAATTCATCTCGTGCATAGCGGTGAAGGAAAACATCGTGAGGAAACCTGCATGTGACAAATTTCATAGAAATTCTGCCACATGTGTATTCCACCAACCCGCATTGGAACAGCGTGGTGGAATATGTTCCAAAACCTTCTCCTCAAAGGGAGAGGAGGCCTTTAGCCCAGCAGTGGGAATTTATAGGCTGTTCTTGTTGTTGTTGTGTGACGCCTCTGGTTTCGCTATTTCCGCAATATTATCTTAGGGCGAAATTGGAAAAGATCGCCCTATAGCTTATGCGTCTAGAACATTGAACAAATCAGAAACGAATTATAGCACAACAGAAATGGAGTGCTTGGCAATCATCTTTGGGACGAAAATGTTCCGTCCTTATTTGTACAGAAATAATTTTACGATAGTCACTGATCATAAACCACTTCAATGGTTATTTAGTTGCAAAGACCCTGGTTCACGACTCGTAAGATGGTGTCTAAAGATGGAAGAATTTAATTATGATATCAAGTATAAAAAAGGCAAAATAAATGCCAACGCCGACGCTCTCTCTCGATATCCCGTAAATCCGATTCTTCCCGAAAATAAAAACGATTTACAGCCGAACCCCTCTGTCGATATTAATCAAAGAGCTAATGACCAAGCCCCAGTAGAGCAACCACTTCCTAACATTCCCCAAGAAAATCTAGACGAAATACTAGGAACAGATTTTTCTCCTGTGGAAGAACTAGACTTAGACTTCGTACCACTGAATCCTCCTACTCCTATAGAACTCCTAGACCCTGGAATCGATACGCCTATGCCTACCTGCGTAGATCCTACAATTATTCAAGCTCCTCCTATACTCGAAGATCTCGCTGTACCATCTGCACTACATCCTGAAGCAGAATTAGGAACCCTTCCTCTAGAACCCACGAACTTACCTTTACCTAGCGACCCCTACGATGACTCTCCAAAACCGTCTACAAGCACAGATCCTTCCACTGCTTCTGACACTTATCAGAGCTTCCTTAAAGCTATTCCTGATAAGAATAAAAATTTTAGTACAGAAATCGTGGAACATAATGAGAGTTTCATGAAATGCCCTGCTAAAGTTATACTTGTTCCTACGTCAATAGACCTAGATAAATCAAATCCTTTTATTCAGGAAGTCTTAGACATTCCGGAGTTAAGCAACTTAATGCTCAATACTAAAAGACAACTTTACTCATTTCAAAGAATCACGAAAGATAATAAAGCTTTCTACCTTATGTTCACGAAGGTCCATCATTTCGATGAGTCATCTTATCCAGAGATTTTTCAGAGATTTTTCAGATTCAGACTTTCAAAACCGTCAGGAATGATCTAATTTCCACAGGGAATATAAATAATATTGGAATTTCTGATATGAGGAACCCATTCGACAATCTCGTATGTATAATAGAGTTAAAGAGATGTACTACTGGAAGGACATGCGAAGCGACATTGAATCCTATGTATAAAAAAAAATTTGAACAAAAAGAAAAACCGACTTCAAACAAAACACTATCTTAATGAATATGTACTAAAAAGTAATAAAAATAATTGCGTATTGAACATATTTTTAGAGTCCTCCTAAGTAAAATGAAATGAAAAATATTATACTACTTATAAGTCGATTTACGATTATATAACTTAGTTATAGTTATTGTTATATTTGGAGCCGGTGTCAGCCACGGTGCCCTTGCCCCAACAATCGAAAGAAAGAAGCAATACGAGTCCCTTGTCCCTTCATCCAGTATATTATTGTATAAAAGGTAATTTGTAAAAAACATATTTGTTAAAGTATTCTCGTATTGTTTTTTGATAGATATACTATAGGGTTTTCTTGGCTGACATGGACTCCAAATATAGCAATAATTATAACTACATTATATAATCGTAAATCGACTTTTAAGTAGTCTAATATTTTTCATTTCATTTTACTTAGGAGGACTCTAGGACTCTAAAAATATGTTCAATACGCAATTATTTTTATTACTTTTTAGTACATATTCATTAAGATAGTGTTTTGTTTGAAGTCGGTTTTTCTTTTTGTTAAAATTTTTTTTATTTTTTGATTTTAAGTGAAGCTGATGTAGACTAACTATTTTTTCTTAATATAGATAGATTAAGCGTGTCGTTTATATTAATATCAGAAACTACTTCGGGGACAATTTCAAAAGAATCTTTCGAATCAAATAGACTTTCGAAAATGCGGCTTTAATACGTCATGCGGCATAAACTACAAGGTACCCTAGAAAGAGCTGTAATCGACATCGATAAAAAAACTTTGCAAAAGAGCTAATATATGTCGTACATCATATGGCATCACACCATATGCACAAAATTTGATTAAAGACAGTAATAAATTCTGCCCCAAAACGAACCCTAACTGTAAGTCGTTTAGGAGTTCCATCACTACATGGTATAAAACAAAGTCACTTTCTCTGTCTCTATATCTTTAAAACTACGCAACGGATTTTGATGCGGTTTTTTTAATAGATAGTTTAATTCAAGGAGAAGGTTTTTGTATATTATACATGAACAATATAGTAAAGAAACACAGGCAATTTTAGAAATTTGCAATGTGATATCGTAAATAAACAAATTCTGTAGTATATTTATTAGTATCAGTATTGCACCCGTGCGAAGCCGGGGTGGGTAGCTAGTTGATTATAATATTCGACTATGATAATTACATAAACATACCCACATTACGGGAGGTGACTTAAATATCCAAATAACCTATAAATAAAAGATTCGTCCGAGTATCGCTAACGTGCTCCTCAGAATAGTTCCATTCCCTTCCGTTCCGTTACTTTGTCATGGATGCTATGCTCAGAACCTTACCAAACTTTCACCAAACTACCAAAAAATCAAAATCAAAATAAACTTTATTCAAGTAGGCTTTTATAAGCACTTTTGAATCGTCATTTTACAATTAAGTGAAGCTACCACCGGTTCGGAAAGTAGATTCTACCGAGAAGAACCGGCAAGAAACTCAGTAGTTACTCTTTTTTAACATTTAAAAAATACAACGTCATGTTAATTAAATACAATTATTTCAATTAATGTATCCTCCTTGGAAGTCAACAGGTGAGACAACATATAATATAATATGAGACAACATCACATACATTACTCTGATCCCAATGTAAGTAGCTGAAGCACTTGTGTTATGGAAATCAGAAGTAACGACGGTACCACAAACACCCAGACCCAAGACAACATAGAAAACTAATGGTAATCTACATCGACTCGGCCGGGAATCGAACCCGGGACCTCAGAGTGGCGTACCCATGAAAACCGGTGTACACACCACTCGACCGTGGAGGTCGGTATTAACTCTACGCTTTTTTATCATCTACAAAATCTTGTATCGAATAATATGCTTTTTCTACCAATGTATTTTTTACAAACGATTTGAATTTAGTAAACGGCAAAGTTAAAAATTTCTGCGGAATTTTATTATAGAAACGGATACCTTGCCCCAAGAAGGATTCATTGACTTTGCGGAGTCGGAAACTTGGCGTTATAAGTTTATCCTTACTTCTAGTGCATATACAATGATTATCACTGATTTTATCAAAGTGATCAAATATGTTACTGTGAATATACATGATATTGTTGTAAATATATTGCGACGCAACAGTAAGTATTCCTACTCTGTTAAAAATATCCCGAAGAGAGTCTCTAGCTCCAAGATTATAAATAAACCGAATTGCTCTCTTTTGTAAAATAAAGACAGATTCAATATCTGCAGCGTTACCCCAAAGTAATATGCCATATGACATAATACTTTGAAAATAACCAAAATAAACTAAACGAGCGGTATCAATATCAGTCAGTTGTCTAACTTTTCTAACCGCGTATGTTGCGGAGCTGAGTCGTCCAGTTAGGGATGATAAATGAGAAGTCCACTGAAGTCTGGAATCCAATTCTATTCCTAAAAACACCGTAGTATCAGCTACTTCAAGACGGTCACCATTTAAAGATATATTATAATTTTGCTTGCTAACATTAGATAGGGTAAAAACTACACTTTAACACCGTAATATTTGAGCTTATAAAGAAGCGTTTCGTGTTCTACACAATCGAATGCTTTAGATAAATCACAGAATACTCCAATAGCGTTCTGTGATTTCTCCCAAGCATCGTAAATATGTTTGAGAAGCGCAATCCCCGCATCAGTTGTCGAGCGACCTCTTCTAAAACCGAATTGCTCACCATGAAAAATAGCATTTCTACCGAAATGGACGAGAAGTTGATTTAAAATATTTTTTTCGAAAATTTTACTTAAGGAGCCAGCTACAGGCCTATTTCAATACTCCCAGTATTGAAATAGGCCTGTAATTACCGGGATCGCTTCTGTTTCCAGTTTTAAAAAGTGGTAAAACTTTACTACATTTTAACAAGTTAGGAAATGAACCCGTGTCCAAACTCTTGGTAAAAATTACTGCTATATACGGAGCAATATCGTATATGATGTTATTAAAAAAATTTACCGAAATGCCCCATATGTCGTTAGTTTTTTTAATATTTACAGTTTGAAATACTTTTATGACATCTATTGCAGAAACCGTTTCAAATGAAAAATCAATAACGCATTTAGAAACACTATTATTTAATAACCTAGCTGCATTTGATGTAGATGATTTTAAATGAAATGTTATTTTATGGGGTACTTTATCAAAAAATTATTCAAATAAATTAGCAACCTCTAATTCAGAGCTCGTGTATCTACCACCTGTGTTCAATTCTATTGGTATCATTTCCTTTTTGGGTTTTCCACTAACACTACTAATAACATCCCATGTGGCTTTAATTCTATTATCAGAATTCAGGATTTTTTTCTTTAAATATAAGGACTTAGCAGAAATGCATACTGTTTTAAAAATTTTGGAATATTTAATGACGTATTCTAAAAAGGCTATGCTTCGATTCCACCGCCTCATATCATATAAGTCGTATAATTTATTTCTACTTTTATAAATACCAACAGTAGCCCAGTCACTAAACTTTAATTTTGTGTTACTATAACATGATTTCATTTTAAATATATTGTTAAATTATTTTAGTATTACTTCAAAAAATTAATTATAAAGCTCATTTGGATCCAGTGTCGTAAGATCTAGATTAGACAATTTATACGCCACAATATCTTTATTATATTTCGTACGCTTCATTCTTTGATATAAATATATGTATACTGTAGTCATTTTATTGTGCTGGCAACTTCGCACGGTTTTTAGGGATAAAAGTAACTAATTTGACTTTTTCCCTTTCTACCACATAGTATGCTGCGCTCGAGTTTCTCATTCTTTTATCGTGCGCGGCAACGAAAACACGGTTACCTGAATACTCTTTTTAAATTTAATAATAGTAAAATGCCTAAACGAAGTGCTGAAGAAAAAAATAATTACTATAATGCAAAAATCAAAAAGTTGAAAGCTAAGCGAACGGGTAAAAAATATCGTCGTGTGATAACATATTTTTCGTCGGATTCAGAAATAAATCGAGGTAAGTTTAATTATTATTAAGTTGTTAGTGACGTGAAAGATTTTAAAACATTTTTATTAAATCAGTGTCAGTAAGCTTTCCTGGGGGTTAACTGCGAGTTAACACGACGGTTAAGCAGACGCTCAAAAAGCATAAGCCTGGGGGTTGACTGCGAGTCAACACGAAGGTGTAAATTTGAAGCTAAAACGTTAAAAATGTTAAATTATTAAAAATTGTTATTTTTTTTTTCCATCTACCCTATAAATATTTTCAACATTTATATAATTATTTTTTGTTTGCCTTTGTCTTATAGAAAACGAAACCGAGGGCAATGGTACGACTCCATTATGTGAACTCGAACCTCGTTCACCTACACCGACACCGTCGCTGCCTATGCAGACTTCACATACCCAGCGTTCGCCGTCACCGCCACTTGTACCACCGGCACTCGACATAGATTCCGAACCGCCTGAACCCGAACTCGACTCTGAGCTATTAGAGGCCTTGGGTGATGCTTCTGAACAGACCCCAGCATATGGCCCCAATATATATTGTAAGTTAGCACAACGTTGGCTCCCTATACTTAAAAAAGGTTTACCTTCTGAAGCAAAAGTAAAACTTTTAAAAGAATTTACCATTCCTGATAACTGTAGACTGTTGAAAGCTCCGATTGTGAACCCAGAGCTTACAGCGGCGGTTACAGAAATTGTAAAGAATCGAGACAAGAAGATTCAAACCGAACAAGATCAACTAGGTCTGGGTATAGCCGTGGTGAACCGGGCGATGACATTACTTTTGTCTCATGACGAAAAGGTCCAAGCAGTAAAAATATTATCAGATGGGTGCAGAATCCTTACTGATCTCCATTATGTTCAAACACAAGTAAGAACAAAACTTATTACTCGGGGTCTCGACAAATCCTTTCTCGCTGTTATACAAGATCAAAATCGAGACGAGACTTTATTTGGTAAGGACTTACCTGAGAAAATAAAAGCTTCTAAAGCAATCGAAAGACAGGGGCTTCAGATTAAAAAAAGCCCCAACCACGAAGTCATCAATGTCAAGCGCTCGCGTCAGTCAGCAGGGCTTCGTAATCGCTACCAGGGAAACTGGTCAGGCCTCCCTCGCTTGCAGTCAGTGACCATGGGGAGGCAGACTTCACAGTTCCGGAACCAGTTTCGTCGCATTCCGCAATCGGCACCTCCAACCGCGCCATCACAATCCACGCGGCCGCCGATTTCGACAAAGAGCAACAGACGTGCCCTACCGCGTCATTAATACAGGTACATGCTGGTAGATTGCACCATTATTACCATTGCTGGTCATAAGTTACTAATAATTCTGTGGTACTTGAATGGATTCGTAACGGCTACTGTATACCCTTTTCATCAAAAGTAGTTCAGTATACAATCCCTAAAAATAGTTTTTCTATAAAAGAAAAACAGGATATGAGCCTAGCTATAAAAAATTTGTTAGAACTGGGAGCCATAGTTAAATGTTAATCACAACCCGATCAGTTTATTTCAAAAATATTTCGTGCCAAAAAGTCTAATGGTGGTTTTAGATTTATTCTTAATCTTAAGTCATTAAATAAATTCGTTACTAAGTACCATTTTAAAATGGAAGACTATAGAACTGCGTGTAAATTAATTTCAAAAAATGATTTCATGGCCACCATTGACCTTAAGGAATCATATTTACTTGTCCCGATAGCTTCATAACATCGAAAATTGTTAAGGTTTCAATTTGAAGATATTAATTCGCGAACATTGACTTATGAATTTACCGCCATGCCATATGTTCTGTCTTCTGCCCCACGGACATTCACTAAAATAATGAAAACAGTCGTTAGTCAATTAAGGTATCGCGGTTTCCAATCTATCATATACCTAGACGACATTCTTTGCCTTGGAAAAACGTACAGTGAATGTATTTTTAATATCCAAGAAACAAAAAAAATGCTAGAATGCCCTAGGCTTTGTTATTAATTTTGATAAAAGCTGCTTAATTCCTCAACAATGTTGTAAATTTCTCGGGTTCACTTTCAATTCCATCAGTTTGACAATATCACTTCCTTTAGATAAGCGTAATAAAATACTGTTCCTAGCACAAAAAAATATTTATTTATTTATTTTATTTATGTACCAACAGAATATACAGAGAATTATATACATGAAAAATGTGTACATAGGGATAACTTATCTCTAACAAGAGATCTCTTCCAGAAACCCTGAATCTAGTGGAGATTATTTGTAGTACAGATTTGTGGTGTAGGTACAATATCAATTAGTTTTATATTATAAAATTCAAGTAGACTTAACGATAAATTAATATATTACACACTAAATACAAATAAATACATTAATATATACCTATATATATACATATACACATATATATATATTATTATTATATACATATATATACATTCAAAGTACATAGATACAAAAATATATATATATATAAATACATACATATAAAATAAATTAAACTTAAGTGGAAAGAAAGTGTTGCTTGACTCTGATTTTAAACGAATTTATTGTAACATTATTATAGAAAATATTATCGGGAAGAGAGTTCCATAGGCGAGCGGCAACAGCGGAAAACGAGTTACCATAGGAAGTAGTATTAAAAAATGGTACCTCAAGAGTTTTCGACGCCACACATGCGCGTACTGGTCTTTCACGAGCAGGACAGAACAGAAAACGCTCATGTAGGTAATCAGGGCTACCATGTTTTAATATTTTAAAAAGAAGCGATAAAATGTGCAAGCTCCGGCGAAGTCGGATAGGAAGCCACTTTAACTGACGTCGATATTGAGAAATGTGATCAAATTTGTGCAGACCGTAAATGAAACGAATGCACAAATTTTGAAGTCTATCTAGTTTGTCAAGCAGCTCATCATTCGCATCAAGATAGCAAACATCAGCGTAGTCCAGGATGGGAAGAAAAAGGGATTGTGCAAGTAAAATTTTTGTTTTGAAAGGAAGGAAGTTCTTCAAACGTTTTAGAGAATGCAGAGAGAAATGGACACGTTTACTGACTTCGTTAACCTGAGCTCTCCATGATAAATTGCAATCTATAACTAGCCCCAGATTACAAGCTTGGTCACTATATGCTATTTTAGTTCCACCATAGACAATTGATGGTACAATATCCCAATTAATCTTGCTACGTAACTGTCTGGTACCTATTATCAATGCCTTCGACTTCAAGGGATTAACAAGAAGCCCAAAGGATGCAGCCCAGTTCTTAATTTTTGCAAGATCATAATTGATATCATGTATGGTCGAACACAGATTTGATAAGGTGGCGTGTCTATAAAGTTGTAAATCGTCTGCATAGAGATGGTAGTGAGAAGAAATAACTTTGGTAATTTCATTAATGAAGATTGAAAACAGAAGAGGAGAAAGTACGCCGCCTTGCGGAACGCCAGCAGAGAGATCAGCCCAGTCCGAGGAAGCCTCATCAGACTTTACCATCTGCCGACGACCACGAAGATAAGATTCGAACCAATCAATCACAGGCAGAGCAACGTTAAGTGAGCGAAGGATACCAAGCAATACATCAAAGTCGACTGAATTAAAGGCATTGCTAAAATCGAGCAAAATGAGAATAGTAAACTCTCTTTTGTCCATAGCAAAGCGAATGTCTTCAGTGACTTTAAGCAGTGCGGTGGAAGTACTGTGACCGGAACGGAAACCGGATTGAAAAGGACTAAGGAGATGATTATGTGTTAGGAATTCTGACATTTGCTTACGTACAACGTCTTCAAGGATTTTTGATAGGATAGGCAAAATAGAGATGGGACGAAATTGTGAAAATGAAGAGGGATTTGATATTTTAGGTAAAGGAATCACGTGTGCTAACTTCCAAACTGTTGGTAAGGTATTGGATTCAAAGGAAAAGTTTATAATGTGAGTAATAACAGGGTTTAAAGAGTCAAGGACAGGTATTAACATATCCCGACTAATGTTGTCATTACCAACCGCCTTGGAAGTGATAGACAGGATGCTTCTCTTGACTTCGCTCTCTGTGACTGTATGAAAATTAAAAGGAATACAATCAGGCGTGATGGCGTTCGCCATCTTTAACAATGTTTCAGCCTTCGTAGAGGCTGAAATTGTTAAAGGGGGAGTAGAAAAATGTTTATTTAGAGAATTCAAATCAAATGAATGTTGAGAAGATTTTGAGGGATTACCCACGCCTAAGGAGTTAAAAAATCTCCACATTTGTGAAGTGGTCAGTTTATCGATGGAGGAGTGGATGAAACGGCGTTTAGCATCTCTACACATCCTATTGCAGAGATTTCGCAATTTTTTGTACGTCGCAATATTGAGGTCAGTAGGTTCCCTTTTAGAGACTCTCTTGGCTTTATCACGTTTTGCCATCATATTTTTAATATTTTGAGTAAGCCAAGGTGCGGGTAGATGTTTTACCTTAATTTTCCTAATTGGAGCGTGCTTGTCATACAATTTTGTCAAAGATTCGTTAAAATAGGCCACCTTATCGTCAACATTCGTAAACGCATACACATTATTCCAGTCAATACTATTGGCGTCATAACATAAATTTGCAATATTTATATTTTTCATATTGCGTCTTAAAATTGTTTTGGTCTTGCGCTTTGAGAAGGAGAGTTTATAGCTAACGAAGAGTAAATCATGGAAGGAGAAAGGAGCTGTCAGCTGACCATGAGCTGACACACTGTGAGGGTTGGAGACAATAATGACATCAAGAAGAGACGGAGTACAATTAGGTGAAAAATGAGTTTCTGAGAGAGGAAGGATAGTATAATTAAAAGAAGACACGATAGATTTTAGATTTGTCGCTCTGTGATCATTTTTCACGAGACAAGTGTTAAGATCACCCATTATGATCACATGTTCATAAGAAGGTGAAAGTTTCTCAAGAAGGTCTTCAAAGGTGTTAAAATAATTAATATTTAAGGAAGGACAATAGAGGACCCCTAAAAGGAGTTTAGTGTGATGGGAAGAAATTTCTATGAAGAGGTATTCAAGGATGTTAGGGGAAAGGTTTGATGATTGTTGTATTAACCGAAAGGATATATTATTTCGTAAGAAAATGCAAACACCTCCCCCTCTCTGAGAAACTCTGTCATTACGAATTAGAGTGAAATCCGGTAAAGTGTAAAGAGTCGAAGGAAGAGAAGGTTTTAACCAAGACTCAGAAACAAGGATACCGTCGACCTGCACGTTGCTAAATGATGCGAGAAAATCAGAGTAATGTGCCGGAATGCTTTGCGCATTTATATGTACAAAATTAAGACCATTAGAATTGCAGGAAAAGATAGAATTTAATTGTGAATCAACGGTCAAGCCTTCACTATCAAAAGATTGATTATGGCTAGAAACACTACGGAAATCATCAGAGGAGCATGAAAAGAAATCATCATTTATACAAGCATCACTTAAGTCAGACATATAGATATAAAATAAATATTAATATATAAATATATATACCTTAATCTAAATAAAAGAAATAGTAAAAACAATTAAACGAAATAAAAATACTATTAATCACAAGCGATACAAATAATCTCCCACATTATTAGTCCCTGGCTTAATAAATACATAACAAAAAGAGAAACAAAGAAGAAAAAAAAATAAAAATAAAGAAAATCTATATCTATGCTACATATCTACAATTATACATATGATGACACAAATATATTGAAATTCTAGATAGTAGCTACAGAGTATAGATATTAACTAGATATCTATTTTAAAAATTTAAAATGCAAAGAAAAAGAAACAGCTGCTTATTCACCACAAAGATAAAAATTTTCAAGCAGAATATCCGAACGCTAATCCGCTGTCAATCGTGTTAATGTCAGTTGTCGCACGTCAGTGTTTTGACTGTTGTTCAAGTACCTTGTGTTTAAGGTTAAATTGTACTGGTTAAAAACAATTTAAAGAATTTGACGAATTTTTAAACTACCGACTCGTACATAAGAAAAAATAAGAGTAACATATTATTAATTGGCAGCTTACAACTACACGGATACAAATACATAGACACGGGTGACGTAATGAATGGCAGACAGCAATTATAGTAATATATGAGAAACCTTTACTTTGTAGTTACTTTAACCCGCCGAGATCTTGTCTTCTGGTCCGGCGCACTGGAAACTTGAGGAAACTTTTCGCAAAGATCCTTTAATTCGGCCGATGTAAGGATCTTTTTACGGCTTTTATCTGGAAGCGCCACAATGATTACTCCGTCAGATGTCCAGCAATTTTTCAAACCGAAATGTTTCCGAGCAGCAACGAATAATTCTTGCCTGGGCTTAGTCAAAAATTCCGATATAGTAACTCCAGACCCTTTAAGAGATGTTTTAGAGTTCCAAACAAGATTTCTGTGCTTTGTGGCAATAAAACGAACCAGTATTGGTCTTGGTTTTTCCTTCTTTGTGCCAAGACGATGGCAGATATCCAGCTGTGAAGAATCAATACTAGGCAGCTTTAATTCATTGTGCAACACGGATTGAATCTTGCTCTCCACTTGCTCGTCAGTACTCTCCGGCAGACCGTGAAAAAGCAGCACTCTGCTGCGGGAACGAGCTTCCTGCATATCATAAATAAAATTTTAACAAAAAGAAAAACCGACTTCAAACAAAACACTATTTTAAAACAAATGAATATGCACGAAAAAGTAATAAAAATAATTGCGTATTCAACATATTTTTTAGAGTCTTCCTAAGTTAAATGAAATGAAAAATATTAGACTACTTAAAAGTCGATTAACGATTATATCATGTAGTTATAATTATTGTTATATTTGGAGTCGGTGTCAGCCAATAAAACCCTACAGTATATCTATCAAAAAACAATACGAGAATACTTTAACAAATATGTTTTTTACAAATTACCTTTTACACAATAATATACTGGATCAATCAAGGGGCTCGCATCGCTTCTTTCTTTTGATTGTTGGGGCAAGGGCACCGTGGCTGACACCGGCTCCAAATATACCAATAACTATAACTACATGATATAATCGTTAATCGACTTTTAAGTAGTCTAATATTTTTCATTTCATTTAACTTAGGAAGACTCTAAAAAATATGTTGAATACGCAATTATTTTTATTACTTTTTCGTGCATATTCATTTGTTTTAAAATAGTGTTTTGTTTGAAGTCGGTTTTTCTTTTTGTTAAAATTTTATTTATTTTGAAAATTATTATCATCGTAACACTTTGTATAATACTAGTATAGCATACTAGTTATTGTCGCGGCTTCGCGTTTTTTTGCTTGTCATGTATAAGCATAAAAAAATTGCCTATGTCCTTGCAAATCTTGCCAAGTTAACAAAATTCACCCGATTAGGCTCATTGGTTTGGCCGCTATACAGCGTCTGACAGACAGACCGAGTTACTTCTTATTTATTATTTTTGGATTATTTTTGAATATTAGTAACGTTTTTCATATTTCAGATATCATCTTCATCGAGAATCCAGATACAAACCCAGAAATAGTAAGCCCTACCAGAGCACTTCTAGATGCCCCTCGTAACAACCTGGTCTGCACGGCTACCATGTGTCGCAACGTGTGTCGGGCGCTCAACTTCATATTCGGTCGCTGCAACAGCAATAGAGTTTGCGTCTGTTCGAACTTCTAAATCCAGATGAACACACTTGAGCATAATACAAATGAATCGATGTCTTTATTGTCAACTGTAATTTCTTTATTCTAAAAAATAATAAACGTTTACATGTAAATCATATTCATTTTCATTTCACCTAGGTATGTCAATACCAGCCATTTTCTGTACAGCACGAAATTGTAAAAAAAAAAATACTAAAGTAGCACCCGGAAAATTTCCCACTGCTGGGTTAAGTCCTCCTCCTTCTTTTAAGGAGAGTGTTTGGAACATATTCCATCATGCTGTTCCAATGCGGATTGGTATAATGCACATGTGGTAGAATTTCTATGAAATTAGACACATGCAGGTTTCCTCACGATGTTTGCCTTCACCGCCGAGCATGAGATGAATTATTAACACAAATTAAGCACATATATAGTGGTGCGTGACTGGGTTTGAACCCGAAACCATCATTTAAGGTGTATGAGTTCTAACCACTGGTCCATCTCTGCTCTGCTCGACTTTGTATCAAACAGTAATTTTATGAACATTGGAATTTAAATATAAATTATAATACAATCTTCAATCGTGCAATTTTTGTCAATCCAAGTGTTCTCTTTGCACGTATGCTTCTAATGTTAGTATAAAATAATCTTTATTGTGATTAAAAGTGAAATTCACAGTTGTTACATGTAATAATTATGCCCTTTGAATTACAATTTCGATTCTCGGAGAGGAAACGTAAATCGTCGTAAATTGAGACATATAATTATGTTTAAAAAATGTTTCTACGTTATTACATCAAGTATTTCAAGCAGAAATAAATATTTAAACCGTTTGTTCGCTTAAGCATTTTAGATCATCTTCTTTCATCATCGCACGACGTCTTCGTTAATATGCATAAAATATAAAAGTTATATACATATTATGTATGTTATAGTTTTTTTATTTCATAAATTTTACAAATGTATAGACTAAAATACTTCACCATTCAAGTATATTTTAGTCTCAGTTTTGTTTTAAAAATAGAATAGACGTTTATAAGGCTCGCGCATAGCCTATCAGCAAGTAAAAACTTAAATAAATAATGGCCTAACTATATCCGAGTGACAGTACAACGTATTGCAATACCAACAACTTACTTTTGAAGTTTATGTTATTAATAATACACAAAACACAACTTACATATAAATATATTATATTTCCTACGAAAAAATAATAACAATAAATATTTTGGTATCAGTGTATTTTATAATCCTTTCCAATAACAAACGCAGGGGTATAAAAAAGGCTTATCTTGTTTTATCAATAAACACAATTTGTTCTGATGTCATTTTCAGGACCTTGTTTTTGTATTTTTATTTCCATCACAATGCTCCGAATGTAGGAAACCGACCAAGTGCAGATCGGCCTCACACGTTACTTCATATGTACTTGGAATAAATAGGCATATTTTTAATTTCAGTGAATATTGTTATCTATACTAATATTATCAAATAATATATTATAGTAACATTTAACAGAATATTAAAAAGTAAGACATAGGCTACATTTTTTACCTAACCACCTGGCCACGGGAAATTCGCCGACACAAATATTCGCGCGGTGCGAACGACGTAGCACATTGTACATTGCTATACGTTTGTTTCATTCGCAAGACACTTCGCCGTTCGCACCGCGCGAATATTCGCGTCCGCGAATTTCCCGTGGCCAGGCGGTAACACATGAGAAAAACGCGAGTGAAACCATCGTCGATAAGTAACTAATATAATAAATCATACTAACAAAATAATCATTCACATAAAAGTCTTAAGCATTCAAGAAAAAATAAACTTTGACCGCGATTAGCATTCTTATTTAATATTTATATAAAAAAAATTATAGACTAACAACAGATACCAGCGCACTCCGTAAAAATCATTTATGCGATTCTGTAAGAGAGTGACGGATAGACCATTTTTGTTTTGTAAACATTTGTGTTATACACATATATAACATTTACTCGTATTTTTAGAATTGATATTTACGATGATTAAGATTACGATATAAATAAATTAATACATTTCAGCATCAGTCATAACACAGGCGACACATAAAAGTTATTAGCTTCATAGGAGAACAAGGAAAATATTTCTTAGAAATCTTTTACCTAATCAAACAAACGAATGATAACGACACTGCCCATCAAGCCTTGATTAATCCGAGTGTCAGAATAGATGATACTTATTTATTTCCCGCGATATTCCGACTGAAACAATTATATAAAATCTTATCAAAATCACGAGATGGGCCGGTGGTTAGAACACGTTCATCTTAACCGATAATTGCGGGGACGAACCTAGACGAGCAAAACATCGCGAGGAAACCTGCATATATCTAATTTTAACGCCACCGCATGTGGATGCGTATCCACCAACCCGCATTGGAGCAGCGTAGTGGAATGTGCCCAAACCTTTTTCTCAAACGTAGAGGAGGCTTTCGCTCAGCAGTGGAAAATTCTCAGCATGTTACTTTACTGTTGACAACAAATGATAAATCGTTATTAAGTAATAGTCAGGATTTTTTTACATACGGACAAATATATATTCTTTTAAACTTAAATAAAGCGAGCTCAAATTTTAAGTTTGAGTCATAGGTTTTTATGGTCTTGGCGATCTGGACAGAACGGGTCGATCAAGAAAAATTGACGATTGAGAGGTCCATTAAAATGAACGATGTCCGATTTTCTCAATTTTGTGGTCAGTTACAGACTAAAAGCTATAAACGTGCTGAATAGTGCTTTCAAATTTCAAGCTCGCACAGAAGTGGTCACTGATGCTACTGACCTGGATACCGCTGCCGTTTGTTGCAATCTTCATTGTACGGTTTGTCTACGACATGGTGCTATACACATAACGTTTCTTTAATTTCAAATTAAGCAATTTATCATTTTAATATTTCTATTTGTTTTGGCATTTTTGAAAGAATGACAAAGCAACTGATCAGGATGCAGGTGTTGCATCGCGTACTTTAAAACATATTTTTTCTTTTTTCAGCTAATAAAATAAGTTAAATTGTATCTATTTCTTACTTGAAATCATTGCTTGTCAGATTTTCTGTTGCTACTGTTAAGATTAGTTAACTTAAAATTTGACGATTAAAATTGCTCGTAACGACCTCTTTTAAGTGTTTATATTCTACTTAGAATTTAATTACCGTTTGGGGAATGGGGCAGAAGTAATAAATAAGCTATTAATTTTAAACGGATGAAGTATATAACAAATAAGTAAAATGATTATTACAAAACAAATTTGTTTAAATCATAAATAGTACCAAACAATATTTGAATAATTTACAATACTTCTTTTCTCACAATCAATATGATGTTACTAAAAAAAGTGGCATAAATATTCTGAAAAACAAAAATGGCTTTCAAAATTTTCACATCTATGGTCTCTGTATTGGAAGCTTTAATGGTAGCGTAGCCCTTCATTGTGTAAAAAAACATACATTCAGGTAGTCTATCTATATAATTTAAGATTGTTATCAGCACGTATTTGATATTATTATTATTAATTTTAGATGCTTCTGAAACGATCATTGCATAATATTGGTCGATGCTATATTAGAACAGTTGAACTTCTATGTTAATAACTAATATACTTAAGAAACCAAAACATAATATTATCCGACTATGTTGGGAATTAAATAAATACCTCGACAGAAATCTATTCTAACAACGGATGATTCCGCGTTAAAAATCAAAATATAGGTACTTCATTCAAGTAGGCTTTGACAAGTACTACATAAAGTAAAGCTACCACCGGTTCGAAATGTGAATTCTACCTGAGAGCAACTGGTAAGAAGCCCAGTAGGTCGTCGTTGATTTGTCATAGTCAAAACATACGTTCAGTATTTTTTACGTGATTGACCTATAAAAATTCAATTTTCATTACATAAATATAAAAATATTTTGTTACGAACATGAATGATTTGTGTAACAAAAAACTACGCGACTGGTATAAAGTTTATTTACGAGCCGCTAAATAAATTCGAATAAATACATATTTGTTATTACATACCTCGAAACTATTCCCTTTTTCTAAATTGAATGCTTGTTTTTTAAATGCAATGATCAAAAAATTTACTTCTGCAATTACAGTTTTGTAATGGCTTAGTAACAATAAAGGTATCGTTTGGTACAATATTAATTTTTATCTCGATATTTAGATACTAATATCATATATCGTACATAATATAGCTTTATAATAAAACTAATAGACCCAACCAAATCGACTGAATGATCTGAATATCTATTACATTTTATTAAATTGTGAAAATTAGACTTTGTTAACAGGGGGAAAAACCAATCACTTTTTGTATCCTCTAAATATTAACGCTGATTCTATAGTATGAAGGCAACTTACAACAGGATCAAACTCGGATCACCACAGGAATGGTACGTTGTTTCGGTATTTACAAATTACAGAAGAATTTATTTTGCTACTTCTTATTTTTGACAACTTTCGTGGTCGAGTAGTGTGTATACCGGTTTTCATGAGTACACCACTCCGAGGTCTCGGGCTCGTTTCCCGGCCGAGTCGATGTATAAAATTCATTAGTTTTCTATGTTGTCTTGGGTTAGGGTATTTGTGATACCATCGTTACTTCTGATTTACCATAACACAAGTGCGTTATGGTAAATCAGACTACTTACATTTGGATCAGAGTAATGTATGTGTTGCTGTCCAATATTTATTTATTTATTCTTCTTTCTTATCATACGATTTTTCATGCAGAACGGAAATAATGTTTTGATACAAACGAAAAATAATGAATAATTTATTTATCACTTAAATTTAATAAGATTTAAGTACTATCAAGATTTCATGTAATTTAGAAATGTTTATATTGATAAGATTAGTATTGTAGTGATAATGGAATTAAAGATTTTATAAGCATATTATCTTGCTTTCAGTTCGATATAAATACCAGCCATACAGGACTAAAAGCACAGTTGAATAACTAATCACTCCAAGAAAACATCATGGCTATCAAAATCTGTACTTTCCTTTTCGCTCTGTTAGTAGCTCTGCTCGTAGTGCAGACGGCTTCGTCTGAAGTAAATGTTCAACCCGGTAAGCAATTTACATTTTTGGACATTATTTTAATATATCTTATATTAATAGCGTAAGCTCTCCTAGCGATTATGAGACGATATGTGTACATAGAAAATCGTTCCTGATCAAATTTTGAAGATAAGCAAAATGTAGAAATTTGAAACTTATTAAACCTTTATTTTCAAGTTTGGGGTAGAGACTGTGGCAGGATATCATAAAGCAAGTTTATTTAGAATATTTTGTTTTTTTTTATTTAACATGAAATCAATTAATATTAAGTAGGCATATGGAAAAATTAAAACCTATTCTATATCTGCTGAATTATTAGCCGACTTATACATTTTTATGCGAGCAGCTTAAACAATTTAATAGAAACATTTTAATATAAATAAATGTATCATATTTTGTTTCAGATATCCTATTCATTGAAAATCCTGATACATTCCCGAAGATAATTAGCCCGACTAGCGCTTTTATGGGCGCCACACGCAACAACCTGGTCTGCACGGCTACCATGTGTCGCAACGTGTGTCGGGCGCTCAACTTCATATTCGGTCGCTGCAACAGCAATAGAGTTTGCGTCTGTTCGAACTTCTAGGTGCTGCTAACCAACCAACCTAACCATGAAACTTTTGCAATCGGAAGGCCTTTGTTTATAAAACATTTTATTGTGAACATTAATCATTTATTTTACCGAGAAACTGTACGTGTATCTTTGATGATGTTTTATTACTGCTAAATAAATTTGAAGAAAATACACATGTGTTGAATATAATTCCCAAAACATTTCCAACTTTATTTACTTTATCTTTTTTATTTAATTTTTGTAAATAAATGTATTGGTCAGCTAATTTTGCAAATCTTGTTTTGAAAATAAATTATTTAAACACACACATATTTATAAATGTTCGTATAAAGGAGAACATGTTGCGACAAGAAAATCGAAGCTTTAACAGTAATCACAAAGTAACAATACCGTTTCTGAAATACTTAAATAATATATATAACTATATAGTATTTCACTGTGGTAATCATTTCACATTATTTCATTTTCATACAGAGCCCTAATGATGATATCCCTAAGGAAGTCACAAAACAAAAACTTTCCACGCTACACACTGCCCAAGACCGTGCCAGGCTTCTTGCGTTATCATCTAAAGAGTCAAGTCACTGGTTGAATTCATTACCCTCTAAAAATCTTGGAACACTTTTAGATAATTAATGTTTTCGCATATCGATTGATCTCCGACTGGGAACACCGCTGTGTTCTGAGCACAGATGCCGGTGTGGAAAGGAGGTGGACTCTTTCGGTTTACATGGTCTGTCTGGCCCAAGGAGTTCAAGCAGGCTTTTCCGCCACGGTTCTCTTAATGATATAATAAAAAGGGCTCTTGCCAACATCGACGTTCCTGCTCTTACTGAGCCTCATGGAATTAGTCGTGATGATGGTAGGAGACCTGATGGATGATCTTTGTGCAACCACGTGTTGCAAAGAGATCACGTGGTTCCTCCTCTTCATATATTCTATACAAGCACAAGAAACTATCGTAATTTTCATTGGTTAGTTGGTTATTTGTATAGCGCTTTGATATGATTGTGACCACTCATTTGGTGTCCCATTCGTCCAACTACCTATAATCATAAAAATAAACATTGTATATACACGATTAATTACAGATACACGTACGGCTAAGTTTGCAAGTCCGCAAAGTCAATACATTTATCCTCGAGCAATCATTTAATGTGGCGTTTGCTTATTGATAAATTTGGATATAATATTAAAAAATATATAGTATGAGATAAGTTTTATTAGACAATAGAATAATATAAAGATAATAAAATTGGAGTAAGTTTTATTCAGGACATTTAAATAAAAACATATAGTTGAGTATTTTCTTTGAGAAAAGAAGTAACCAACTCTGAATCAATGATAGCTCAAATTATATTGCTCAAATTGATTAAAAAAAACATTAAGTAATTAAGAACATACTCAAATAATGATTATTTTGTTTCAATTAAACTATGGGACTTACTTTATTTTATAAAGACAGACTATGTTTCTTCGACTCAATTTTAACATTCATCAAATTTTTATCACACAAGTATACCTACTACTTAATGGTAAGGTTTGTACAAGCTCGTCTAGGGAGGTACCACCCACTCATCAGATATTCTACCGCAAAACAGCCTTACTTATTATCGTTGTGTTCCGGTGTACAGGGTGAGTGATCCAGCGTACAGGTGTAAGGGACATAGCATCTTAGTTCACGAGATTGGCGCTCCAATTGTGCATGAAATGGATAATATTTCTGACATATTGAGCTGATAACCATTTAACATCAGGTTGCCTCACTTCTAAAGCATAAAGTTTTTTTCTAAGATACTTTAGTAAGGATAGTGAAAATATATAGCTAATAACAATACAATTGCTTGACAATTTATTTGCTATATATTATTATTGTTATAATTACATTCAAATGTAATTATAACAATAATAATCTACCAGTAATTACAAGTATTATGGAAATCAAACCTTAGCATATTACTAAGGCCAATATTTTCTGCGAAAAGGTAATAATACAAAATGATTAATTGATACTTTCTTATCACAGTAGATCCTTTCCAAATGATAAAGACGGTTGTTATTAATATTATCTTTAATGTTATTTTACCGAAAATTGACAAATTAAAAGTAATTCCCTGGACTTACCCTATCTATTGCCTCCTCGTCGAATATCGTCATATATCAATCATACGACGCATATGCAGAGATGGCCTAGTGGTTAGAACGCGTGCATCTTAACCGATGATTTCGGGTTCAAACCAAGACAAGCACCACTATATATGTGCTTAATTTGTGTTTATAAATCATCTCGTGCTCGGCGTTGAAGGAAAACATCGTGAGGAAACCTGCATGTGTCTAATTTCATAAAAATTCTGCCACATGTGCATTTCCTCAACCCGCATAGGAACAGCGTGGTGGAATATGTTCCAAACCCTCTCCTTAATAGGAGAGAAAGCCCAGCAGTAGGAAATTCACGGGGCGGTTACTACTTTCTTATTTAAGATCCATATGCTCAAGTAGATGAAGTTAATTGACTTATATTGAACGAACATTTCGATATTTGAAAAACAATTTTGTAATAAAATGGGTCAGTGTAGTACGAAATCTTTCTTAATCTATTGATGCTAGAAATATTCGCTGTAACCAGTTAAATTTTTTCACTTTCACTTGAAGAGTAATTGATGTGTTTTGATATTCTTAAAAAGTTATTCTGTAAGAAAAATACTCCTTTGGGCAGTCCATCGTCTGTATAATGATATACGCCCTTTGAGAAGGGCCTTGACGTGGACCGTGGAATAAAATCGTCTTTGTTTTTGTGACAGAGGCGTTCAAACCCACGATCCTGCTCAGATCCGCCGCAAGCGATACTCCGACCTTGACCAGGGCCATAACGATCTATAAGTACATAAGGATCAATATTTAAGTGGAAATAGTAATTTAACAAACACTAAAATATTTTTCAAAGAAAAGAACGAATATAATAGTCCTTACATACTTCAACATAAATATTAACTGCGACTGGAATGTCCTGGGTAAATATTCGTGTATAAATCACAATCATACTAATCATAACATTTTTTACTGATATTATTTCTTTAGTCCCAGACAATAAAAGCCCGTATATAATATATTAAATGGATAACGTATATCGTGAGAGCGTGAAGCGTGTTAAACTAGTTGGGGATGGATCGCTTGCTACGCTACTAAACAGGCATTTCAAAAGTTTCAGACCTTCGACATCGGCAAATTAAACAAACTAATATGAATTAACCAATAGGGTGCAAGGTGTTAGGTTTCTTGGACATTTAATTACACTAGCTAACTCAATAAGATTTGGATAATGTCATTTTGAGGCAGCTATTTATGCAACGGACTACAAAAATACAATCAAAGGATTTTAATTCTACACAAATATTAAGAGTTGTAATATTAAATTAACAAAATATAGAAAAAA
Organism: Vanessa cardui; assembly: GCF_905220365.1. Taxonomy (NCBI): domain Eukaryota; kingdom Metazoa; phylum Arthropoda; class Insecta; order Lepidoptera; family Nymphalidae; genus Vanessa; species Vanessa cardui. Next base: position 5,370,713 of record NC_061153.1, on the reverse strand, counting down.
AAAACATTAAACAATTATTCTACATTCTTAAAAAAGCGAATTGCTTAACAAATTAAATAAGTAAATGAAAACATTTTTATTAAATATTTCAATACAATTTACCGACATAAATCATTTTCTATTTCTAATAAATATTGCAGATAAATAAATTAACAACATAATAATTAGCTACATTAACATTATATTCTCAAGGTTAATTAGTAGATACCATTTGACAACCAACTCTAGCACAACGCGCGCTCATTGGTCAAATCAAATAACGAACCCCTTCATCAGCTTCCCGTTACACATTTCCGTCCCTTTTCAGCAAATCGCTCCTACGTGTTGCAGGAAAATGAGAGGAAACATGTTAAACATAAATAAATAAATAACATATAGATTACTCATTATCACAATACCTGCTTTCTGTATACAGACGGTTCTTAGTAAAATTATCTTTTATATTATTTTTTCAAAACGAAAACCTTTATATTTTTAAAGTAATTTCCGTACTTTTTACGTGTTTGACCCATAAAAAATTCAATTTTCATTACATAAATATAAAAATATTTTGTTACGAACATGAATGATTTGTGTAACAATAAACTACGCGACTGGTATTTATTTACGAGCCGCTAAATAAATTCGAATAAATACATATTTGTTATTCATACCTCGAAACTATACACTTTTTTAATTTAATGCTTGTTTTTTTTTAATTCAATGTTCAACAATTTTGCTTCTGCAATTACTGTTTTGTAATGTCTTAGTAACAATAAAAGTATCGTTTGGTACGATATTAATTTTTATCTCGATATTTAGATAGTAATATGATATATCGTACATAATATAGCTTTATAAGAAAACTAATAGACCCAACTAGATCGACTGAATGATCTGAATATCTATTATATTTTATTAAATTGTGATAAATAAAATTTTATGAGATATAGTTTTATTAGATATAGTGTAGGTTGGCTGACACCGGCTCCAAATATAGCAATAATTATAACTACATTATATAATCGTAAATCGACTTTTAAGTAGTCTAATATTTTTCATTTCATTTTACCTAGGAGGACTCTCAAAAATATGTTAAATATTCAATTATTTTTATTACTTTTTAGTACATTTTTATTTGTTTCAAAATAGTGTTTTGTTTGAAGTCGGTTTTTCTTTTTGTTAAAATTTTATTTATTTTTTGATTTTAAGTGAAGCTGATGTTGACTAACTATTTTTTTCTTAATATGGATAGATTAAGCGTTCCGTTTATATGAGTCAGAAACTACTTCGAGGACAATTTCAAAGGAAACTTGCAAAAATAGACTTTCGAAAATGCGGATTTAATACGTCACGCGGCGTAAACTACAAGGATCCCTCGAAAGAGCTGTAATCGAACTCAGCAAAAAAACTTTGAAAAAGACCAACTATATTTCGTACATCATATGACATCACATCACATACACAAAATTTGATTAAAGATAGTAAGAAATTCTGCCCCATATCGCACCCTAACTGCGAGCCGTATAGGAGTTCCATCACTACATAGTATAAAACAAAGTCGCTTTCTCTGTCCCTATATCTTTAAATCTACGCAACGGATTTTGATGCGGTTTTTTTTAAAAGATAGTGTGATTCAAGGGGAAGGTTTGTGTATATAATACATGAACAATATAGTAAAGAAACACTGATAATTTTAGAAGTTTGCGATGTGATGTCGTATATAAACAAATTCTGTAGTATATTAAGTATCAGTATTGCACCCGTGCGAAGCCGGGGTGGGTAGCTAATTGATTATAATATTCGACTATGATAATTACATAAACATAACCACATTACGGAAGGTGACTCAAATATCCAAATAACCTATAAATAAAAGATTCGACCGAGTATCGCTAACGTGCTCCTCAGAATTGTTCCGTTCCCTTCCGTTCCGTTACTTTGTCATGGATCCTGTGCTCAGAACCTTACCAAACTTTCACCAAATTACCCTTGAAGTATATATTTTATAATAAAAAAAGAATTATCAAAATTGGTTAACGTGATTTTCAGTTATTCACATGGACTTATGTCGTTTTCACATGGATTCCATCATCGGAAAAAAAAATAAAAAAAATGGGACCCCACGGGAAGCACTACCTTTCAAACAAAAAAAAAATTATCAAAATCGGTCCACCCAGTAAAAAGTTATGAGGTAACAAACATAAAAAAAAAAAAAAAAAAAAAAAAAAAAAAAAAAAAAAAAAAAAAATACAGACGAATTGATAACCTCCTCCTTTTGGAAGTCGGTTGAAAACCCACCGAGAGCAGCTCTAATTGCTGACGAAGCATACTAAGGGTCTTCCAGATTTCATCTTTGAAAGCAGCATAGTCCGAGGCGAGAGAACTAAAGTCTCCAAAGGTAGTGGTCGGTGGTTTAGTGCTTCCTTGTGCTTGTGTTGACAGTGAGAGCATTTTATCAAATTGATTCATGCGGGACTCGAACATTTTAACAATGTCATCCATGTTCTTGCTGAGTTGGTTATGTAAATCCATCGTACTTGTATTAATGTTGAGAATTGATTGTGAACCAGGTAATGTGGGAATTTATATTAACTTTAACACTTCATGTATTATTATTTGCAGAAAAATGTAATTTTAATTAAATAAAAACTTACGAGCAAAAATTTTTGTTGTTGATATTTCAACCTACCCGAAATAATCCTTTTTTTACTCGTTTAAAGGTCTGTACAGTTCGAAATTTCGCGCATCTCATTGGTGTCTTAACCTCCGCATGCCCGGCCGTAAAATACGGATGGGTGTATACAAAAATACTTGAAAGTCATAAGTATTTAGCGCTAAAAACCAATAAAGATTACGATACAAAAATTGAGCTCACTGAAGATATATTACTAGATTTAAAATGGTGGACAAAAAATATAATGTCCGTATCAAAACCACTTGCATTAAAAAATTTTGAATAAGAAATTTTTACAGACGCATCTAAAACAGGTTGGGGTGCTTATTGTAACAATAACCGTATGGGTGGAGGTTGGAAAGTGGGAGAACGCGATTTTCATATAAATTATTTGGAATTGCTTGCTTTTCTTGGCTTAAAATGTTTTGCTCGTGAAATGCACAATAAAAATTTACTTTTACGCGTGGATAACACAACTGCCATCAGCTACATAAATAGAATGGGTGGTATCCAGTACCCCTATCTAAATAGTTTATCTCGAACCATTTGGCAATGGTGCGAAAAGCGGAATATCTGGATATACGCATCATATATAAATACTAAAGATAATTTGGAGGCCGATAAAGAATCTAGAAAAATTAACCCTGATATTGAATGGCAATTATCTGATATTGATTTTCAGCAAGTCGTAAAAAACTTTGGTGAACCAGAAATCGACCTTTTTGCTTCTCGCACTAATGCCAAGTGTCAGACTTACATTTCCTGGCGTCCAGACCCTGACGCTCTAGCCGTTGACGCTTTTACCTTGAGCTGGACACATTTATACTTTTATGCCTTCCCACCATTCCCTATTATATTAAAATGTTTGCAAAAATTTTCATCCTCATTTTCCAGCAAACACCAACAACATCAGAAACAGTTTACCCTGGCTGCTGCGAGGCTCTCAGGGCGGCATTCAACGCTAGAGGAACCCCGATCCAAGCGTTGGACTTGATAATAGCTTCTATTTCTAAAAATACCCTAAATCAATACAATGGTAGCTACAGATGATGGTAGGGATATTGTAATTCTCATTTACTTAACCCATACCAAGGTTCAATTCCATCAATTTTACTTTTTTTAAATGAACAATTCAATAATGGAGCTGCTTACGGGTCCTTAAACAATCATCGTTCTGCTTATCGCTTTTATTAGGAAAAGAGATCACTTCTAACGATCAAGTAAAACGGTTGCTCAGAGGAGCCTATAAACTTAAACCCACGTTACCTAAGTATTCTCACACGTGGGACCCACAAATCGTTCTTGATTTTATTGCAACCTGGGTACCCCATAAAGAACTTTCGTTTGAAAGAATCACAAAAAGTTAGTGATATTACTTGCCTTATCTACTGCACACAGAGCTCAAACATTTTCTCTCATCAAAATTAGTAACATTAAAATAAGCCCTTCTGGTATTCAAATTGGTATTACGGACATAATAAAAACTTCTGCAGCAACCCGCCAACAGCCTGTATTGTATTTACCCTACTTTAAAGAAAATAATGCTATTTGTCCTGCGACAATATTAGAAGATTACATAACAGCGACCACAACTATCAGGCCTAGATCAACTGACACAAATTATGACAACTTCAATAATGGCAACACCGGGGAAATTCAAAAACCTGCGCGTACGTCACTTGTCAATCTGTCAAAACAAAGTTTAGATAAATCGACCATTGCGGTGTTAAACAAAGGCCTAAATTTTGCACCGGCTCCATCCAAAATACCGTTTGAAGACATTATTTGCAATGTGGAGGAGTGTCTTTTCAAAAATAACATCACAAAGGAAGACTCGGAAGCTATTCGACAGGACATTTCGAGTGTTTTACGTCGAAGCCGGCCACCGAAAAGAAACCTTACTCGTGATGAATCTATTGCACTGAAGAACTTACGCAATAATAAAGACATTACAGTCCTCCGAGCAGATAAGGGAAACGCGACCGTTGTGATGGATACGTGTGATTATAACCAGAAAATTTCCGCGATTTTATCGGATGTAAAAACTTATAAAAAAGTAACTAAAGACCCTACTAATAACATTCTTAAAAAGACATCCGCACTAATATCAAAACATCAAGAAAAACTAAATCTGGATAAAAAATCACTCGTGCCTACATGTGCAAAGCCTCCAAAACTGTATGGGTTACCTAAGATCCATAAAACTGGTGCTCCGCTGCGTCCTATTGTAAGCCAAATCGATACACCAACATATAGATTGGCTCAACACATAGCAAGGACATTATCACCCCTCCGAGGACACACTGCGGCGTATGTCAAGGATTCTTACCAGTTTGTTGGTGAAATCAAAGACCTTAAATTAACCAACAACGAGACAATGGTTAGTTTTGATGTCCAGTCATTGTTTACATGCTTACCCATACAAGACTGCATCGAAATTGTCAAGAGGAAGCTACAGACACACAACATGCCTATTGAATATGCAGAGCTGTTACATCACTGCCTCACATCTGGTTATTTATTGTGGAATGATGAATTCTATGTACAAGTTGACGGGGTAGCCATGGGTTCTCCAGTATCCCCCGTGGTCGCCGATTTGTTCATGGAAGACCTAGAGGAGAGGGCTCTTCGCTCCGGACCTATAACACCTAGGTTTTATAAACGGTACGTAGATGACACTTTCACAATATTACCTAGTGATCTGACATCTGCATTTTTAGTACATCTTAATTCTATAAATAAAAACATTCAATTTACTATGGAATTAGAGGCAAATAATTCTTTAGCTTTCCTTGACATCCTTATTATCAAGAATCCTGACAATACATTAAGTCACACAGTTTATAGGAAACCCACACACACCAACAAATACCTCAATGGTGACTCGCACCACCACCCTAGCCAGTTAGCTACCGTTGGCAAATCTTTGTTTCAGAGAGCCCACCATCTCTGCGATGCTGAACACCTAGAGGACGAGCTACGTCAAGTCAAGCTTGCACTCCACCAGAACAAGCTGCCCGTGCCTCGCCAGCATCGCAGAAGCCGTATCAAGCCACCCACAGTTGAGCGACAACCTGCATTTCTACCATATGTGAAGGGAGTTACAGACAGGATTGGCAACATCTTGAAGCGAGCTTCAATTAAAACCGTTTACAAGCCTCATAAGAAAGTGAGCCAGTTCTTGAGACCTATCAAGAGTAATATTCCTTTACAAACTGCAGGAGTATATAAACTCGAATGTGAGTGTGGTTTATCTTACATAGGCCAAACAAAGAGAAGCATCGGTACCAGGGTCAAGGAACATATAGGAGATGTCAAAAATAGGCGTTCTTCAAAGTCTGCAGTCTGTGAACATGCTCTGGATAAACCTAACCACTTTATCCGATTTGATAAACCACAGATCCTCGCTAGAGAACACAGATTCATTCCTAGAATGATACGCGAGGCTATTGAAATTCAAAAACATCCGAACTTCAATAGAGAAGATGGTTGGAGACTTTCTAACACCTGGGATCCACTTATTAAAAATTTAAAATCCCAAATCCAACAGACTGCAAGACCTAAAGATACAGTCAGTGCCTTCTGCGTGCAACCGGAACGTTACTCAAGATATCAATTGAGAAATCGTTGGCGGTAGTTGTTAATAATATTTCCTTTGTTCTTCAAATAGACAAATGTCATCTTAGTCTACCCGTGACCACGAACACTGCAAAGTGCTCGAAACGTCGGGATGTTTTAAAAATAATTAATATACGCGATTCATCCGTTATAATTAGTTTTATTTAAATGTGTAATAATCAAAATTTAAGACAACATTAAGACAGATTCAATGTCTGCAGCGTTACCCCAAAGTAATATGCCATATGACATAATACTGTGAAAATAACCAAAATAAACTAAACGAGCGGTATCAATATCAGTTAGTTGTCTAACTTTTCTATCCGCGTATGCTGCGGAGCTGAGTCTCCCTGTTAGGGACGATAAATGGGGACTCCACTGAAGTCTGGAATCCAATCCTATTCCCAAGAACACCGTAGTATCGGCTACATCAAGCGGGCCACCGCTTAAAGATATATTATAATTTTGCTTTCTAACATTGGGTAGGGTAAAAACTACACATTTTGTTTTTTGAGTATTCAAAACCAAATTATTTACTTTAAAACAACCTTTTATCTGTGATAAGGCACCGTTCACATCGTCATAGTCAGTTTTTTTCCTGTCAACCTTAAAAATCAGTGAAGTATCGTCAGCAAACAATACTATATCACAAATACCTTTAACAAAGAAAGGAATGTCATTTATACATACTAGAAATAGAAAGGGACCCAAAATTGAACCTTGTGGAACACCCATTTTTAGCGTGGATCCAGTAGACTTTATTCCATTAATGAAAACTTGCTGGATTATTTGACTTATATATGAAGCGATGAGATCCTCTTTACCTTTAACACCGTAATATTTGAGCTTATAAAGAAGCGTCTCGTGTTCTACACTATCAAATGCTTTAGATAAATCACAGAATATGGTTGTCTTAAATTTTCGCGATTACACATTGAAATAAAACTAGCTATAACGGATTTGAATCGCGTATATTAATTATTTTTAACATCCCGACGTTTCCAGCACTTTACAGCGTTCGTGGTACCCATCTACCCGTGACCGTGATAGTAATATACGCGATTCAAATCCGTTATATCTAGTTTTATTTCACAGAATACTACAATAGCATTCTGTGATTTCTCCCAAGCATCGTAAATATGCTTAAGAAGCGCAATTCCCGCATCAGTTGTTGATCGACTTCTTGTAAAACCAAATTGCTCACTATGAAAAATGGTATTTGTACCAAAATGGATAAGAAGTTGATTTAAAATATTTTTTTCGAAAATTTTGCTTAAAGATGGGAGTATTGAAATAGGCCTGTAATTACTGGGATCGCTCCTATTTCCATTCTTAAAAAATGGTAAGACTTTACTACATTTTAACAAGTTAGGAAAAGAACCCGTGTCCAAACTCTTGTTAAAAATTACTGCTATATACGGAGCAATATCGTATATGGTGTTATTTATGAATTTTACCGAAATGCCCCATACGTCGTTAGTTTTTTTAATATTGAGTGTTTTAAATACTTTTATAACATCTATTGCAGAAACTGTTTCAAAAGAAAAATCAATAACGCATTTAGAAACATGTTTAATTAATAATCTAGCTGCATCTTATGTAGATGATTTTAAATGAGATGTTATTTTATTAGGTATGTTATCAAAAAATATTTCAAATAAATTTGCAACTTCCAAATCAGAATTTGTGTATTTACTGCCTGTGTTTAATTTGATTGGTATACTTTCCTTTTTAGGTTTTCCACTAACACTTCCAATAATGTCCCAAGTGGCCTTTATTCTATTATCGGAAGTCAAAATTTTGTTCTTTCTATATAAAGACTTAGCATAAATACGTACTGTTTTAAATATTTTGGAATATTTATTGACATATCCTAGAAAGGCTTCGTTCTGATTCCACTGCTTCATACCATATAGGTCGTATAATTTATTTCTGCTTTTATATATACCAATAGTAGCCCAGTCACTAAACTTCAATTTTGTATTATTATAAAATGATTTTATTTGGAATATTTTATTAAATTCTATTAATATTAATTCAAAAAATTAATTATAAAGTTCATTTGGATCTTGTGTCGTTAGATCTAAATAAGCTAATTTGGCGTGTAAATTAGCTTATTTAGATCTAACGACAATATCTTTAAAACAGTTTACTTTATGAGCCGTTATTGGCCTGTACATTATTTTTTTTTGAATGAATAATTTAAGAATTTACTTTACTTTATTACTTTAGAATTAAGTTATATTCATATATTAATGAATGTTTCTAATGTAATGTGTTTTAGCTTAAGGAATGAGATTATTTTTATTTTAAGAATTCCTTTTGTATATTCTAAGGAATATAACCTGTACCATAGTATTGCATCACCTACGCCGCACGATAGTTTGAAACCTAACTCGTTTATTTTTGTAGTACCTAAAAACAAATATATTGGATTGACCAAACATAAATTAGAATATTGCACCTTAGAATCAATCACGGGCTGCAAGACGATAATTTCCCATGAATTCATATGTGACGTAATTACAGTGTATTCGACAAGTGCAAACCCTAGTTGCGAAAGTGAACTCTTATCCAACGTAATAAGTGCTCTGCCGGAACAATGTAAAACGAATTTTATTTACGGACAATTAGATTTATTAGACAAATTAGTAATAATAGATGGATTTATATACAGTCACAGAGTAACAAATTGTCAATTGAGTGTAATAACAAAGAAGATTCAGAGTTGAAAATACATGGTATAGGAATTATTACAGTTCCAATAAATTGTTATGCATATTGTAAAAGTACAAAGTTAATACCCAAAGCTGTTAGTATTAAGATAAATATTACTACTATTCTTCCCGATTTTAATATAATTTTAGATTCATACTGTACTTTAGATAAGTTTAAAAATGAAATAAGAAATGGACCCCTTATTAAATTGCAAAATATAGACCTTGATTCATTTACTCCAGAAACAAAGTATAAATTAAAATCGTTAACAGAGGAAACACAAAAGATTTTAAATCAAAAATCTATAATAAAATACGGGGATCATTATTCTATACTCTTAATTATAGTTATTGGTATTATTATAATATATGGTGTGTTTAGATTATTTATATTAAAACGCGTGGCCGTCTTACTTACCAAATTCCTTTTGTCATGCAACCAGTTCCTGCAAATCCACCGAATCCAGAACCTGCAGCTCCTAGTCTAGATCCTGTGGTCCCTATCCAGGCTAATAAAGCCAACCAATCTCCAGAAGATATTCCGCCAGCCAGCACCAGAAGGCACATTCAGTTTCTCTTTCCTAAACTTCGAATTTCAACCCCGAAGTTTAGTCTACCCCGGGGAGGTGTTATAACCCTACATTGTTACCCCTTTTGCTGACCGAAGCAGCCAACTCATCACCTTTCCTCCAGAACCGACAGTAGCTCGCTCCTCAGAGTCAGTCCTACTCCAACCACCGATTCCGACGGTCCCGTTCAATAATTAATATTGTTGTTTTTCTATTTCAAGGACTCAACCCTCAACCCCTACTATTTCTTAGTTTAGTTTTGTGAAAAATCTTTTTTAAAAAGGCTCCAAGTCCGTACCGTATAACAGAACGGATCGGAACGGATTCGGCACGGGAACTACGAAGCCAAACTTTTTGTATACAAAATCTTAACCACTAAACCTAGGAACATGATATTTAGAATTTTTAGGTGTATCAAATTAAAAAAAAATATAGCTTTTAAAGTTAAAGTTCCTTTTAACGAACACTCTGCATCGGCGCCGCTGCTGTCAGTTGTCGGTCGTCGCCGCGCACATTCGTCGAAGTGTGGTGGCAGGCAATGGCGCAGTCGTAAGGTGGGGGAGCGCTCGAGTCTAACTATGCCTACCCGAACGGACAGAGACACGTGAGGGCAGATGTCGTTGTCCGACGCATGCGATTAGAGAAATTTGCGCTACAGAGAATTACATTTTTCGATAAAGTAAAATTATTTTTTTGTTTCGAATATTTTTAGTAGTAAGTATTTTTTATTAGGTAGGTCCTGTAAATTAATTTTGTACATATTTAATATTTCGGAATCTTTTATTTCATAGTTAATAATAGGTAAGATAGTTTCCGTTACTTTAAAAAATACCGATTTACTTTTATTTCCTTTTTTGAATTAATCTAATAAATCGTAATAGGTGTAACCTAACCTACTTACCTCCTACTCTTTTTGTGCATTGGTTGTAAATAAGTATTGATAATTTAATTGCTTAGTTTCTGTTTTTTTCATTTAAACGTGACTTAAACACATTGTACATCTGTTTTGTTCGATTCATTTTATTTTTGTTTTTCTACTCGAGTGACAACACCACCAAACCAACTTTGAACGCCTTTTTTGACCTTTGCGAATCAGATAAATTTGCAAAAACACCTTTGTACGTTCAGGTACCTCGGTATTACAAGTGGGATGCCAGTAGAAAATGTTGGAAACGCCGAATTCAAGGAACTGTTCTTCTTGATTGGCCTGGCGTTAAATCTGGAGATGCATTAGGACGGGTCTATACTGTCCACGTTAGCAACATTGAATGCTTTTGTTTGAGACTACTGCTACACCATGTGCGTGGGCTAACTTCGTTCAATGATCTCAAGAAATACAATGGTCAAACTTTTGTTACCTTCCGAGAAGCCTGTGAAACTAGAGGATTGTTAGAGAATGATAATCATTGGGACTCGACATTAGAAGAGGCTGCACGATGTAGATCAGCAGCTAAGGTGAGAGATCTTTTTGCCATTCTCATAGCGACGTGTGGTCTTTCAAATCCTCAGATATTATGGGAAAAGTACCAAAATGATATGTCTGACGATATTTTGCACAGACTACAACAAAATAATCCCAATGTCACATATAATCATTTAGTTTATAACGAGGCGCTAACTAAGATTGAAAACCAAGTGATGGCTATATCTGGGAAGACATTATCAGATTTTAGAATGAACCGGCCACAAAGAATCAGAGAAGTATGTAGTTATTTAATAAGAGAACTGAACTACAATGTCTCTTCTTTACAGCAACAAATATCAGAGTCTGTTCCTCGATTGAACACGGAACAAAAATTAAATTTAATATTGTTGTGCAAATAATCGATAATGGTAAGGGTGGATTATTTTTTCTTAGATGCGCCAGGAGGAACTGGAAAAACCTTTCTATTAAATTGACTTTTAGCACAAATCCGCAAAGACAAAGGAATAGCTATTGCCGTAGCTTCCTCTGGAATTGCAGCGACGCTTCTCGATGGAGGCCGTACGGCACATTCAGTACTTAAACTCCCATTAAATTTACCTCATGAGGAAATTCCAGTTTGTAACGTTACAAAAAACAGCGATCGTGGCCGAATGCTACAGCAATGCAAACTGTTGGTGTGGGATGAGTGCACAATGTCGCATAAAAAAGCGATCGAGGCGCTCAATCGGACTCTAAAAGATATCAGAAGCAACCAGAGTTTAATGGGTGGGGTGGTAATGCTGCTTGCTGGTAATTTTCGACAGACATTACCTGTCATTACCAAAGGTACTCCAGCAGATGAGATAAATGCATGTTTGAAAGCGTCTACATTATGGGTGCATGTAAAAACATTTTGTTTGACTAAAAACATGCGAATACATAATGATATGCAATCGGGGCAATATGCAGCTGCTCTATTGAAAATTGGTGAAGGTCGAATGACTACAGACGCTAACGGCATGATTACATTAAATCAAGAATTTTGTAATGCTGTCCATAACTTGGAAGATCTTAGAAACAACGTCTATCTCGGTTTGGAATATAATATAAAGAATAAAGAGTGGCTGTGTGAAACGGCAATATTAGCACCGACCAATGAAATCGTGGAACAGATCAATGAACGAGTGATGTCACATGTACAAGGCGATGTTGTCGAATATTTGTCAGTAGATATTGTCATGGACAGTGAACAGGTGACATCTTATCCTACAGAGTTACTAAACTCTTTAGAGCTGTCAGGAGTGCCGTCTCACAAGCTGGGATTGAAAGTTGGGGTTCCAGTTTTGTTACTGAGAAATCTCGAAGCGCCGAGACTATGCTACGGGACTCGGTTGCAAATTACGCAGCTAGGACGCAATATTATTAGAGCAGTTATAATGACAGGAATAACTAAAGATGAAAAAGTTTTGATTCCCCGCATACCCATGATCCCTACAGATTTACCTTTTCAGTTTAAAAGAATCCAGTTTCCCCTCAAACCAGCCTTCGCAATGACCATTAACAAAGCGCAAGGGCAAACGTTTAAAGTAGCAGGTGTCAATTTAGAGAAAAACTGTTTTTTGCATGGCCAACTGTACGTAGCCTGCTCGCGAGCGTCGAGTCCAAACAATCTCCACATTTTAACAAATAATAACAAAACAGCAAACGTTGTGTACAAAAATGTTTTAAATTAGGTCATTTTAATATATTTTTGTACACGACGTGCGCTGGCCCCTGTAAGTGTCTCTTGGACATAAGGGACCAATAAATTTTCCTAGGTACTTTCTGCCATTCAATGAAATAATACATACAGGTACCTTTTACCTACTGTAAACAAATATTTATTGTTTTTTTTAAATATACCTACTAATGATTCTTATTATATAAATAATATTCCACACGGACGAAGTCGCGGGTAACAGCTAGTTTACTTATATGGGGGCCCCATTGGAGCTTAGAGTCAATTGTCATACCAAGGTCTGTCAAAGTCTGTTGACTCTAATACATCTAATGCTTCCCCGTTTAAAAGTACATTCGTTTTGACACATCTTACATTGGGAGTAATGAATTTAATACATGTACTAATGTAATAATGTACTATTTCCCAGAGAGCATTGTTCACATCGTCATACATTAAAAGACGTCTTTTTATTTTAAATATTAAAGAAGTATTGTCAGCACACAATACTATCTCGAGTTTATCACCTAAGAGATGTGGTAGGTCATATAAACAAGGAAGAGAAATGGACCAAGAATTGATCCTTGAGAGACCCCCACAGTAACCTGAACCCCGGGAGATCTCTTTCCATTTACATCAACCCTCTGAATCCGATTGCTCAAATACGAAATCAGAAGACTGAGTGCAGTCTCCCTGACTCCATAATGTCGTAGCTTTCTGACCAAGGTTTCGTGTTGCACACAATCAAAGGCCTTACATAAATCACAAAAAATCCCTAAGGCATCCTGTGACTCCTCCCAGGCCCTGTAGATATTTTTATGAGCTCAACACCAGCGTCAGTAGTCGAGCGACCCCTTGTAAATTTAAATTGTTTCTTGTTCTAGTTAAAATGTACTAGTATTTGATTAAGTAATAATTTTTCAAAGATCTTGCTAAGAGTTGGTAGTACAGAGATGGGTCTATAGTTATTGGGGTCTGATGTACTACCTGACTTAAATATTGGTATTACTTTACTATGTTTCATGAGGTCAGGAAACACGCCACTAAGAACACAATTATTGAATATATTGACAAGGTAGGGTGTGATTACATCAATTATTGAATTGGCTACCATAACAGAGTTTCCCCAGAGATCGGCAGTTTTTTTAACATCTAGCGATCTGAAAGAACTTATTATGTCATTTACACCTACTGTATTAAATTTAAAACTTATATTACATTCTTTCACATTGTTTTTTAATAATGATTCAGCAACGGTGGGAGAGGAATTTAATGAGCTAGTAGTCGAAAAAGGAATGTCGGCAAAAATTTTTTCAGAAATAGTTGTGAAGTGTAATAAATATATTGTGTTAGTGTGTATGTTATATTATAGAATTAGTCTAGTGTTAAGTCGCCTTTATACAAACATCTCGTGTGTCGATCCATATATGGTGGACCACCCATTGGCCTAATTTTTCTTTGTGTTATGTTATAATCTTCTATTGGTATTAAATATGACTTGAAGCTATAAAGACGTTTCTTTTCAAAACCCAGTAATTAACCACATTAGATGGCGACCCTGCCAGTAGTTTCCGTTTTCTGCACAGTTTTCATTATAAAATAACATTATTTTGGAATTACAATAATTCAAAAGTATGTGCCAAACATCGCAATCGAAAGAAGATATAATTATTGCACGAAATGCTGCGGGCTCAAGTGGAAACCAGGCTTCTATTGAACAACTCAAAACGAGCATCGGAATAACAAATATTCTCATGGGAATAGTAGTCTTCGTTATATTGTTGGCCACCATCATCGGAGTTTACAAAATTTACACGCGATGCCATAAAAGATGGATCCGAGAAGAAGTAAATTCGTTTGCGCTACAAAGAGCTGCGAGTCTGTACCAGCGCGGGCGGAATCTACTACTAAAAATCTACCAATGAAGGTGAAGAATAATGAAAGTGCGTAAGTTTCATTGCATAATTAAAGACAAAAAAGAAAACAAATCTTAATTATTATTTTAATATGTTAATGTAGTATAATAATATAATCCCTAGTTATCATATCAGTTAATTTTATTAAATCAGTGCTCAGACACTCACGAATATGATACTCGCTGCCCAAAAAGGAAAGATGTAACATTCCGCACAGATCATGTTACGTGGCGACATTCTTAGGTGTATAATTACTATAAAGTAATTGGTTGTGATATTTTGTAATAAATGTTGTAAAAAATCTTTTATAATTATTAGAATTTAGTATGACGGATCAGTTATGTACAATATATAATTCCTTAATTGAATTAAAAAAAATACTTAATAAAGACAGGTAAAAAAAATGTTTACTGGGAATATTATAGAAAATAAATTAAACGAGTGCGAAAAACTTGTGTTAAGTAGTAATTTAATTCTGGAAAATATTAAGTGTAGTGAAAAGTCGGATGTAGTGAATAAAGCTATTGAGATATATGAAAATATTAATATACTTGTAGGATCATTATCCTATTTTACTTTTTAATTATAATATTTATATTTAATAATAATATTTGTTTCTAGTTTATATTACATACGCATTTTACTAATTATTTAATATTTGTTATATATGTAAAAATTTATATAAATATTTAATATTTTAAATGACACATTTCGTGTACGGTGTAACAGGAGGTTCGTAATAGCGACGATGCACGAGCCTATTGTTCTCGCGTCGTGCGTCTGCGCTGCGGATCGTCACTCTTCGAGAATTAGTCGATCCGCACCGTATACACGTTGAACCTGTGTCGCTCGATCGCCGCCGCTCGCTTATCGTATCGCCTATTTATTCGTCACGATATTTTGAACTGTATTTTATCTACCTTTCGCGCCTTCTGTTTTTCTGTGTGTACTCTCTTCTCGAACTCGTGTGTGTGTGTAGTACTTATTAAGGCAATATACTTTTATTTGATTTGGAAAATTTATTTGATTTGCCCTCTACCTCAACAAATGCTGATGTCATGATGCACCTAAGGAATGCCTCAGTTCGAGGTAAAAGAGGATTTCGAGGTAGGTACAAAAATAATAATTATTCTAATAATAGATATTACAACCAGAGAGGATCCAGCCATCAACGCGACAATTATAATCGTAAATATTTTCCACGCGGTAAGTATACAAGAAATGTACAGCATTTTGGATATTCAAATCGAGGTTAATTTTGTAGGGGGTCTTAATCGCGGTAACACTCGTAATGCGTTCTCTATATAAATGAATAATGATAATAATAATAATATATTTATTCTCTCCCACATTACAGACATTACAGTTTAAACGCATCTTAATAATAAGTACAATTGTGTATGGGAGACAGGAGCTCAAACTAGGTTGCCCTGTGCTAAGGGTCTCCTGGCTCCACCTCTAGGATATCAACTATTTGTTATATAAATTTACATGTAATATGAAATTTGTTGTGCGCGTATCTGCGACATGTGTGTGTGTTTGTGTGCGTGTGTTTGTGTGTGTGTGTGTGTGTGTGTGTGTGTGTGTGTGTGTGTGTGTGTGTGTGTGTGTGGGTGTGTGTGTTTGAACGGTTCATGGTTATGATATTAGCCATTACATTATTATTTTTTCTGTCTCCTCATAGTCAAGTGTTAATAGCCAATCTGTTATTTTTTTTTACATGAGAATTTAATTAAATTTGAGATAGTAAGTAATCTATTTACCTTATTATACAGCCTTCCTACTTTAAAGTTATCAAATTTTTGGGCAAAAAAAAAAATTGTATCCTTTGAGTTTCACAGACATCATAAGATCTTCTTGAGTCAACTATATCATATTTTGTATGTAAAGTTTTCTGACAGATAGAATATATGCCTCCTTATATAAATTTACAGTTGGGAATAAGCGAGGCTTAGAGAGAGCTACTTTAAGCAACATTCTTTGAGTTCTTTCCACCTCAATTATGAGGGTTTTACTCGAGCCGTTCCAAACTGTTATGCAATATGCTATTAAAGATTGGCATAATGATATATAAACAGTCTTGATGAGCTTCCAGTCGGCGATATTTCTTAAATTTTTAAAGATATATGTGAGTTTTCTAATTTTTTGACTTTTTTGCATTAAATACCCTTTAAAAGTGAGGTTCTTATCAATTATAATACCTAAGTATTTAGTTTGATCGGTTCTGTTAATCATGGGACAGTTACATGTAATGAGATTTTTTTGATTACAGGAATGAGCTATTAATTCATGTAAAATTGTATTATGGTAGGTGTTGCGTATAGAAAAGGTTATGTATTGAGTTTTATTTGGATTTGGCGTGAGAGTGTTTAAAGCCAGCCAAGTGATTGACCGTATTAAAACGCTCTTGTGGTATCATCAGCAAACAATACTATATCAAGGTTGTTCCCAACAAGAAAGGGCAAGTCATTTATGTATATGAGGAATAGAAAAGGTCCAAGAATTGATCCTTGTGGGACCCCCATACCAACTGAGACCTCAGGAGACCTTGTCTCTTTAACGTCAACCCTCTGAATTCTTTTGTTAAGATAGGAAGTCAGAAGGCCGAGTGCACATTCTCTAATTCCATAGTGATATAGTTTCCTGACCAGAGTTTCATGCTGAACACAGTCAAAGGCTTTCGATAAGTCGCAGAAAATCCCTAAGGCATCCTGCGATCCCCTCCCAGGCCTCATAGATATTTTTTATAAGTTCGATACCTGCGTCGGTAGTCGAGCGACCCCTCATGAATCCAAATTGTTTTCTGTGAAGCAGATTGTGTCTATTGAAATATGCTAATAATTGATTTAAAATATTTTTTTCAAATATTTTGCTGAGGGTAGGTAATATTGAGATAGGCTTATAGTTATTAGGATCTGAAGAGCTACCAGATTTAAATATTAGAACGACTTTACTATGTTTCATCAGGTCAGGAAATATACCACGTTGAACACAATAATTGAATATTATTGCAAGATAAGACATCAATAATTGAGTTTATCACCTTTATAGAAATACCCCATAGATCAGCAGTTTTCTTAATGTCTAATGATTTAAATGCACAAATTATGATATTGGTGTTTACAGGGGTAAAATTAAATTTTGATTTGCATTCTAGTACATTTTCTTTCATCAATGATTCGGCAACAGCTGGAGAAGAAATAAGTAACCTAGTTGTAGAAACTGGTATGTCAGCAAAAAATTGTTCAAAAACTGAAGCAACTTCCCGTTCACTATTTATGACTTTATTATTATAATTTAAATTTAATTCGGAGCTCCGATTACCACTTCTACCAGTTTCACAATTAATAAAGCCAAGTTTGTCAAGCCAACCGATACTACGGAGCGTCTTTATTACACTAAAAGTACATACAAAAATGTAATAACATAATGATCGTAACTGAGTCATACGAATTATGTGACGTCAAATGTCAAAGAACTTACAGGCACGTGTACAGCGCTAGCTTGTACAAAACTCTTCATGAGAAACATCTTCGTGAACTCTTTACGAGACTACAAGAGTATGGAATACTAATAAATGTCTCGAAATGTCAATTTGGCGTACCTGAGGTCACTTTTCTAGGTTACCATATTTCACAAAATGTTATTAAGCCTTTGGAAAAAGTAGAGGCTATAAAGAATTACCCAGTTCCCAAGATAGCTAAACAGCTTCGCAGGTTTCTGGGGATGGTAATTTTTTATAGGAGGTTTATACCTCGAGCTGCTGAGATCCAAGCTCCTTTAAATGCTTTACTTACAGGTTCCGTCAAGGCATCACAGCCAGTAGACATATCGTTCGTTTGGATGAAAAGAGTATTAACTCAAAATTTACGATTTTTAACCTAACAATACATTCCTACTAAAAATCATGCGATATTTCTAACGAACGTGGTTGCATAATATGACGTCAGATTGGCGGAGGTGCGGGGTAGTATCTTCGTCCCTTTCGCACTTTTTTGCGTGTCCGTTTGAACAATACTGTCGTATTCAGTCTTACTCGCGGAGTTGTCGTGAAAGGATTGTGATATACAGTTTTAACTTTGAAAAGCGCTGTGTTCTATAAAAGGTTCTGTTTGAATACTATTATTTTGTGAAATAAAGTAGTAATTTCAAGTTAATACCTTCTTTACAATAAATTGTTGCATTTGTTTAGTAACGGGTATTTCTAGTTTAAAGAAATAATTTGAGATGAGAATCTACTATGTTCACAAAAGCTTTTTTTATATTAGTCCAATTCTTTCTCGATGATAAAGTATTAATCGTGAATAATATTATGTACATTTAAAATAACGTGGATTTTTAGTGATTGTTTTGGTTATGAATCTTATTGTTAAGAAAAACTTAAAAAATAATAGTATTTAAACTAAAAAGTGTTATATTCATATTCACACAATTTGTTGTGTTTGTTTTAATTCATTATGGAAAGAACTCTTTTCTGTAACTGCTTAAGAATTTTATTTTACAGAATAATTTCACAAAGACTAAATTTAATCAGAAATGCTGTTAAGCCACCTGATCCAAGAGAGAAAGAATCCGTATTAGTTTCTCATGATGAGACCTTGGATATGTCTACTCAAGGTATTACTTTTATAATATAAATATACCTATATTTATTATTTAAATATGTATGAGTATTTCTTTTATAGATTATCAACATTATATTTACTTGTTACGAATAGTGGTTTAATTTGAATCTATTTGCATGGTTATTTGTAGTGACTAATCAAGAAACGCTTTTAAAAGAACCAATCTCAGTACCCGAAGATACTCCTGAAGAACCAATAGCTTCAACTTCTACTTTCAATGACATATCTAAAGAGTTATCGACAGGTAAAATTGTTGGATATATCTCCAAAAAATAGTAAAGTTTTAATTATCTAGGTACTTATCTATTTCATAATTTATGTTTTGTGTTAATTAATGATTGGTTTTTCAGAAGCAAATCAATTTACCTATGTTCAAGAGGAGATTGATTTTGATACTTCATCATTGTCCTCGAACCATCAAGTAGATAGTCTCGAAAACCATGGTAATGTTCTTGAAAGTACACAAAATCTAATCATTATAGAAACAATGTTGACTAAACAGATACATTCCTAAATATATATTTCTTCCAGAACCATGTTTTCCCGGAGTCAACTCGGATAACAGTGTTAAAGATCCGAACTACGCATCTTCTACTTCGAGCAATTCGGATTCTTCGTCTAGTGACTCCTCCGAGTCTTCATCTAGTGACTCCGAATCTTCAAGTATACCAACAACAACCGCAAGCAAAAAGGCAAAGAAATGAACATAGCTGGTTACGTATAACTGCAAAAAGATTAAGAAATTCCAGGAAATCTTACATCACTAGAACAAAAAAAATCAAACCAGATAAGAAAATAGGACCAACATTCACAGAAAAATGTCGGCAAAAATGTTCATTGAAAATATCTGAAGAGGTGAGAACAACAATTTTCCAAAACTATTACAAGTTATGTGATGTAAATCGACAACGTCAATTTATTGTTAATAGTATTGACGTAGTTCGTCCAAAATATCGATATACAAACGCTGCGAACCCTCGCCAAAATAATTATTCATACCATTTTAACGTTGATGAAAGCAGAATTCGAGTCAAATTATTTTTTAAGGCTACATTATGTATTAACAATAAAGTTATTAAAACTGCACTGATAAAGAAAGATCAGAATATGAGTAATGTGATAACAGAAGATTTGAGGAGTAAGCACGGAAATCACCTAAAAATTCCAGAAACAATAAAATTAGAAATACGTAATCACATAAGTTCTATACCTACTATATAAAAAACTATACTAACTATAGAAAGTCATTATTGTCGTAGTACTACATCAAAAAGTTATATTGATGGCGGAAGATCGTTGGCTGAATATCATTGTGATTATGTAAATGATTGCAAAAACCTTAATAAGTCGTTTGGAAACTATTTAGCCTATTACAGTATTTTTAACAATGAATTTAATATTGGCTTCCACTCACCAAAAAAAGATTTATGCGAGACTTGTGTGGCTTTTAATAACGCAATAGGGGACGCAAAAGAAAATTTTCGTGGTGAAAACTATCATGCTGATAAAGAACTTTCAAGGCGTGAAAAGGATGCAGACAAAAACGGACAGGGTAACGTAATTGTGGCAATATACGATTTGCAAGCCGTCATGCCTTGTCCCCGAGGTGACGTATCTACCTTTTTCTACTTATCTAAATTAAATGTTTTGAATTTTACTATTTACAATTTAAAAACTAAGCAAGTAGAATGTTACGCATGGCATGAGGGTGATGGTCACAGAGGTGTGAACGAAATTGCGACTTGTCTCTGGAAGTACCTAGAAAAACTGGCTAGCAATGCATCAGAGCCGTTTCATGTTGTGTTTTTTAAAAAAATAAATTTATGTTACATACTTATCTCTATACTTTGTCCAAATTTCCTGTAATTTTGTCAATAACTCACAGTTTTTTTATAAAAGGGCATAGTCAAAATGAGGAAGATACGGCCCACTCTCTTATTGAAAAAAAAATAAAGGCATCCCTTAAATCTGGTCCAATTTATTCAGCAGACCAATATTATTCTTTGATACGTACTGCCAAAGTAAGTGGCCAGCCCTTTGATTTAAATGATTTGGCATTTAATTGTTTTTATGACATTAAAGCCATGTCTAACAAGATAGGTAAGACATTACCGCCGAAAAATACCGACAACGAGCCTGTCAAAATATCAGAAATGAAGGTCATTAAAGTGTCAGCAGACTCATTTTTTTATAAAACATCTTACTTTGTAACTGATTTTAAAGAGGTAAAATTGTTCTCGTCAAATCGTCGAAGCAAACCCGTTTTAGAAAATATTGTTCTTGAACAATTGTATAGTGAGAAAATTAAAATATTGGAACAAAAAAAGAATGGGTTTATAAATTTGATTGAAAAAAATCTAATTCCTCAGTATTATAGAAGCTTTTATGAAAACCTTTAATTTTTTTTGTTTTTATTAAAACCTAGTTGACTTTGTTTTGACTGTTTTAAAACTGTTTACTTGTTTATGATTGTTACCTATCTTTCAATTTTATTAAGAAGTACGTACTCTTTATGTTTTTTTTAGTCTGATTTTCTCATTAGTATAAGTTTTTGTGATGATTACCTAAGATTTACCTATGATTATTTTATTTAATCCTAGTCGAATTAAACTGAGACTAATAAACATAGACTGAAATCGTTGTAATGCTGCCATCATTTAATAATACTCGTAAATAATGTTTATTATAAATATACCATACAAAAAACTGTTTTTAGTTACTACATAGCCAACAACGGTCCTTTGTGTGCTCAAGTGTAGCTAGTGATTTAAATTCATTCGCTGGCCAACTGCCGTCGCGGTAACACTAACGTCAAATATTGTTTAACTCGTTCGTACCTGCTTATTTAAATATAATCGTTAAAAATGAAAAAAATTGATAAGTGCAACAAAAACATTTCGAAAAAGTATCCTGATTTAGAGTGCACTAGATGTGGAACTACTGTTCATGAGACTACAGCCTGTACCGGTCTTACCACCAAACAATAAGCAGCGCTTCGATCAGCAGAAAGTCTGGAATGGTCGTGTCGGGAATGTCAAATGAACACATCCTCTAGAAGGACTTCATTCCTTTTACCAGATGAAGATGACGAAGAGGAAGACCTGGAGAACATTTCTGCCCGGAATACTGAGATTAAGAAGCTACAAGAGGTGTCAAAAGAGGTGCACAAAATTGTAAAACAAGAATTGCAGTCCATCACAAATTCGATACAATATTGCAGTGATAAAATAGATGAGTTTATTGAAAGCTTAGAAACTATTACTAACAGAATCAAAATTGTAGAACAAAAACAACTAGGGTTAAAAAATCGGAATACCTATCTAGAAACTAAAGTAATGGCACTGGAGCAAAGAGTATCTGAATTGGATCAGCTGCAACTAAAAAAGTGCGTCGAAATTAGTGGTGTGCCATCTCAGGAACAGGAAGATCTTAAACAAATAGTTGCAGTTATAAGTGAGAAGTTAGAAATTAACGTCAAAGATGTGAAAGAAGTAAGACGATTGCCTGCCAAGAAAGATCGGCCCCAATCCATACAAGTAGAATTATGTAATGAAACAGTGAAGCATAAATGGATATCCTCTTCTAGGCAGAGTAACTTATCAACGGCTGATGTTTTACATAACCTGGACAAGAAACATGCTCAAGAAAAAAAGTAATGGTTCGAGAAGCACTAACGCCTTACTACAAATTCCTTTTAGGTAAAACAAAACACGAACCAAAAGATGTCATTAAATATATATGGTGTAAGGATGGAAAGATTTTGATACGTAAAACAGATAAAAGTAAAATTTTTACTATTAGGTGTGAAAACGATATAAAAACCTTTTTATAAATAAGTGTTTACATTTTTTTTTTACTCTTTTTTCATATTTAAAAAAAAAGTAGTTCTAGGGAAAGTTCAGTGTACAAAATGAGATGTGAAATTAACACTATTAATAAAGCCCTGGATACACTAGAGAACATTTTGTCCCGCAACATGACGCGCAACACAAAATATACATGATCCACAACATTGTACGTGACGCGGGGCATGTTGCTTGCTCCCGCCTCGAGAGCGAGCGCACGTGTCAGTGTTGCGCCATTTGTCACTGAGTGTAGTCGCGTATGCAACGTGCATTTAAAATGTCTGTAGTGTGGGGAAATGATACCATGCTTTTGCTTATAGAGCTTTACGAAAGACGTGACTTGTTGTGGGATACTTCACACCGTGACTATCGCAATAAAATAAAGAAAAATGATGCATGGGAGGATATTGCCAAGGCGCTTAAATTGGCTAGAAAAATGTAGAAACTAAAGTTCATACCCTGCGTTCTGTTATACATAAAAATCCTTTATTTAAAAAGTAGTCGAGTAATCCCGTTATAACATTTTGGTGGCAGCGTAAAGGGATCTGAAAATTTAAGGTCCTCGGAACGACCTCCTTGAAAGTGAACTTTAAAGTGATCTGAACATTTAAGGTCCCAGGAACGACCTCCCTAAAAGTGAACTTTAAAGTGTTGTTGTCTTTTTAAAACAATGAACTAAATACTATTTAAAGTGAAAGTGCAAAAATTAATGAAAAATCGAAATTTCGAGATTAAAACTTTTAAAATCAAAGTTTCGTCGCTGATCATCGCAGTAATTTGGCTCCGCTCCACACCTGCAGCTGTAACGAGAAAATGGTTCTACTTACCGGGACCACCTTTGCGCTCTACATGTGAGTCTGGCTTCTAATATTACGTTTCAACTGATAATAACACAGAGGTGGGCAAATTAATTAAATTCTTTAATTGTAATATTTTTTTTTAATCATCGTAATTTTTGTTATATTCATTCAAATTCAGTTTGCTGTTTTATAATAATTATTCATATTTGTATTATCATTATCATAAAATATTTTGTTTTTCATTAATAACAATGATTTACCATGTTTGAATCTAAAATGCCAAAAATTACAAAAACAGAAACGTTAAAAGTCCCAAGCCAAATAGATTTACCCTCCGAATCGGAGGATGAAAGACAAATTAACACCGTTTCAGAACAAAAACAAAAAACAAAGACAAAAAAGGTTTTTGTAACACCTAAACTCGATTTGAATATTTTATTGAAATTTATAAAACCCTATGACGGATGTAGGGAAACGTTAAATTCCTTTATTATCAATTGCAACAATGTTTATGACCTCGCAACCGACATGCAGAAGCCCATTATTTTTAAATATATATATTGTCAATTACATGGTAAAACGGAAGTTGCTTGTTCCATAAAATAATTTAATAATTGGGATCAATTAAGTCGAGATGGCCCAGTGGTTAGAACACACGCATCTTAACCGATGATTGCGGGTTCAAACCCAGGCAAGCACCGCTGATTCATGTGCTTAATTTGTCTTTATAATTCATCTCGTGCTCAGCGGTGAAGGAAAACATCGTGAGGAAACCTGCATGTGACAAATTTCATAGAAATTCCGCCACATGTGTATTCCACCAACCCGCATTGGAACAGCGTGGTGGAATATGTTCCAAACCTTCTCCTCAAAGGGAGAGGAGGCCTTTAGACCAGCAGTGGGAATTTACAGGCTGTTGTTGTTGTTTGTTGTTGTTGATCAATTAAGAGAATTTTTGAAAACTCAATTTAGTGATCGAAACATTATTCTAACTTATTAATGGAATTGCAAGAGAGCAAGCAATTATCGTCTGAAAATGTTTCTAAATTTGCTTTAAGAATAGAAACGAACCTTTCACAGCTTTTAACGGAAATTTCCCTAAATAATAATAAAGTAAGAGAATTGCCAGGACGACTTGCGTCTATGGAGGAGTTAGCTATGCATCATTTTTTGATCGGCCTTCAGCCACGGATTTCTAATATTGTTAGATGTAAATCTCCTAAAAGCCTCAATGAAGCTATAAGTTTTGTTATTTCCGAGGAGCGCATTCAGGAAACACTGTATAAAAAGAACTTTTCTTTCGAAACAAAAATTAGACGAAACAATTTCGTATTAAATAAATCACCAGTCTCACCGAATAAGTCATTTAATTTTAAACTTCGAAATAATCCAACTACTAATTAAACTGTAACATGTCTCAAACTGCAGAAATAGGGAACTTAATAACAATCGCAGAGATCTCAATCAACCTTCAACATCTCGTACCAATTATATCTCTGATCCACATGTTGAAGGTTACGATGAAGTCGACGACAACAAGAACAACACTTTAAACCAATAAATGTCTCGCATACGTGTCGCACGAGACTTGATTCAAAAGTCGACACAAAATTCCTTAAATCTACTAAATCCACTGTATCCAGACCAATTGTGTCTACCACTGTATCCAGACCAGTTATGTCTACCACTGCATTTAGATCTATTGCGTCTTCTTCTATTAAAAAAAGTAACACTGACTCAGGTATACCTACCTATGAAATAACTGTAGATCCTACAAAAACTCTTTTACCTCATATCCTTCTTAAAACTTATGTTTCTGATAGACCTTTATCATTATTGATTGATTCTGGCTCAGCAGTTAGTTTAATTAAAAGTGCCAGAATTCAACTAAAACTGACAACTCTAATAAAATAATCAATAAATCGTAAGGGTATAGATTCCACAGAAAAATACACTAAAACTTTAGGTAAAGTGGTAGTGCCACGCTGTATACCTTCGGGTTACAGCCGAATGGGCCAGCACGCCCGGGGAAGTACCACTCTCTCACTTAAAATCGGCGTGAGGTGGTAGCTATGCTACCGCGTTTCGTCCGGTGAGAGTTCCGGAGGCCCGATCCCCCTCCCCCCAAATTTTATGGTTGTGCACAATTTGGTTTAATTACCCCAGGAGGGTACCATCAGTGTCTACGGTGGAGAATCCCTCTCTGGGGATCCATGCTCAGGACGTACACCACCTGAGCAGGGATGCCCAGGCTGCCCTCCGAATTCTGAGGGAGACGGCCTTAGAAAAATACCGACAACGAGCCTGTCAAAATATCAGAAATGAAGGTCATTAAAGTGACTCTGTTGCCGATGTGGTGCTTCAGGGTATGGAACTATTCATTCCTTACTCTGCAGTACCCATCGGTGGCAAGTCCCAGCCTAGGTTTGGTCGCTTCTGAAAAACGGCATCACGCCGAAAGTGGGAACGCTATCAAACCTGGGCTAATGCATCTGCGTCTCGTGATGTAAATACCAGCGCATTCAAAAAGGAATATGACTCTGCCTCTAGGTCCCTCAAAAACGTGATTGCTAGGGCGAAGACGGAGTACATTAGCAGAATTGGCGAGAGACTGGTGCGTCTCCCTTCAGGAACACGAGCGTTCTGGTCTCTCGCTAAGGCTGTCTTAGGGAATTTCTGTCAGCCCTCTTTTCCATCTCTGCACAGGGACGGTGAGTCATTGGCCCATACCGCGAAAGAGAAAGCTGATCTTTTAGGCTCTCTTTTCGCGTCGAACTCGACTCTGGATGACCAAGGAAAATCTCCACCAACAATTCCGCGGTGTGATACCACGATGCCGGAGGTTAAATTCCGGCAAAGTGCAGTTCGTAAAGCACTTCTTTCCTTAGACATTCATAAGTCGAACGGACCCGATGGTATCCCTCCAATCATGCTACGGACATGTGCTCCCGAGTTGGCACCGGTCTTAACGCGTCTTTTCCGGCAATCCTACACATTAGGCGTCGTCCCGAATTCCTGGAAGACAGCTTTGGTGCATCCGATCCCTAAAAAAGGCAACCGCTCAGACCCGTCCAATTATAGGCCTATAGCCATCACCTCCTTGCTCTCCAAGATAATGGAGTCCCTTATTAACTGCCAGCTCCTGCGGTACCTAGAGGAGAATCAGCTGATTAGTGACCGCCAGTACGGTTTCCGTCGGGGTCGCTCAGCCGGTGATCTTCTAGTTTACCTTACTCACAGGTGGGCTGAAGCAGTTGAGAGCAAGGGGGAGGCATTAGCAGCCAGCTTGGACATAGCGAAGGCCTTCGATCGCGTATGGCACAAAGCGCTTCTTTCGAAGCTTCCTTCCTATGGGCTTCCCGGGAAATTATGCAATTGGATTACCAGCTTTTTCGCAGATCGGAGCATCAAGGTCATTGTCGATGGTGCATGCACTGACTTAAAATTCGTCAATGCTGGTGTTCCACAAGGCTGCGTTCTATCACCCACTCTGTTTCTTCTGCATATCAATGATTTGTTGCAAATCGGGAACATTCATTGCTATGCAGACGACAGTACCGTTGACACCTTATACACCGGCCGCGCTAATATTTCTCGGGAAAACGTCGAAGAGAACCGGAACAAAATTGTGTCTAAAATCGAGTCTTCATTAAACGAAGTCTCGAATTGGGGCCGGCTAAATCTAGTTCATTTCAACCCCAAAAAGACGCAAGTTTGCGCGTTAACCGCTAAAAAACACCATTTGTCGTATCTCCACGATTTGAGAACATTCCGATAGCCGCTACAGGTACTATCGGAATACTTGGCATTGATATTTCGAGCCTCGTTCAGTTCCGCGGTCAATTGGAAGGCAAAGCCAAATTGGCTTCAAAAAAGCTGGGTGTGCTCAGCAAGGCGAGACAGTATTTCACGTCGGCCCATCGCCTAAAACTTTACAAGGCGCAAATTCGGCCTCACATGGAGTACTGCTCTCACCTTTGGGCGGGTGCTCCCCAGTACCAGCTCCTTCCATTTGACCGCATCCAACGTAGAGCGGCTCGAGTTATCGACGATCAAGCCCTTTCCGATCTCCTTGATCCTTTGGCTTTGCGTAGAGATGTCGGATCACTCTGCATCTTCTACCGAATTTTTCACGGGGAATGTTCCGAGGAATTGTTCGGATTAATCCCGGCTGCTGAATTTCACCTTCGGACATCTCGCCAAAATTCTAAGTTTCACCCGCACCACCTTGATGTCCGAAAATCCACAACAGCGCGATTTCTCAGACATTTTCTGCCTCGCACAACCACTTTGTGAAACCAGCTTTCGCCGGCGGATTCCATCAGGTGAGCCTCCTGCTCGTTTGCCACCTATTCCATAAAAAAAAATACTAACGTGTGATGACTCTAACCATTCTATTGGTAACCCATTGCATTTGCTTCACGCACTCTAAATAAGAGTGAATGTAATTATAGTACGACTGAAAAGGAGTTGTTGGCTTTACTTTTCGGTTGCAAAACCTTCCAACCTTATCTAAACGGGAGGAAATTACAAATTATTACCGATTATAGACCGTTAAAATAACCATTTTAACCACAAAGATCCTAGCAGCAAACTTCAAAAATGGTGATTAAAATTGGAGGAGTTTGAGTAAGAAATAATTTACCGTAAAGGTAAATTAAATTCTATTGCTGATGCACTCTCGCGATACCCAGTCAATCCAGTGTATCCTGATTCTATGACTTCTAAACCCTGTCATAATCAAGATTCAAAAGATTCTATAGAAGAACTTCGACCCAATCTTAATCTAATCTAGTCCTAATAGTGATGACCTAAATCTTGATTTTAGTGATATAGAAATTCCATATCCTGAGGTTTCATCTCAAACAGACCCTCTGTTAATTCCTCCTTCTGAAAATTTACCTTCTACTTCTTATGATAATTTTTCAACTCATAACCCTTCTACCAAATCCTACAACATTGAATTCTTCTAATCTTCTTGACACTCTCTCTGAACCTAACTCAAATAAAGATTTAAATACTTCTATTCCAATGACTCCTCCTGAAACTTCAAGTATTTCAGAATCCTATACAGCGTCAACTAACAATTAATATAATGTTGTCTTAAATTTTCGTGATTATTACACATTTAAATAAACTAATAACTGTCTACCCGTGACCACGAACGCTGTAAAGTGCTCGAAACGTCGGGATGTCAAAAATAATTAATATACGCGATTCAAATCTGTTATCTAGTTATAACTTTATAATTTTATTTAAATAACAATGAATACTCCAAATTTCTGAAAGAAAATTCTAATAAAACAAAACAATATAGTACAAGAATAACAGAACATAATCAATCACTTTTAAAAACCCATTGTAAAGTAATTGTTGTACCAACCTCCATTGACTTAGATGACTCAAATCCTTATATCCAAGAAATTTTAAATACTATCGAAAACTCAAATGAAGTTATTTATCGCGAAAAACAATTGTACTCATTTGATAAAGTATTGTAAAATGATAAACACACTTACCTAATTTAGCCAAAGGTCCATCACTTCGATGAATGTACTTGTGGGCTCAGCACATTATAATAAATAATTTATATTTTAAAATTTTTTGTGTATTTTATTTTTAATAGTATTATTTGTATTTAGTTAATTTATACACACCTGAAACACGCAACACATATACGGAATAAAGTATACTATATTTATTTACATATTATAAAAATATTTGTCACACCGTTTTATCTATCATAAATAATATTATTAATATATATAGTTTATATTATATATAGTATATATATTATATTCGACGCGACGGTGTGATCGGAGGTTTCGTGTTATGGTGTCACACACGCGCCTATTGTTATCAGTGCCTCCGTCCGCGCCGAGGAATGCTTCGACTCGGCATTCGTAGGGACACGGTATCGAATAAAAAGTATCGATACTGTACTCATGAGTAGTATCGATAAGAAAGTATCGTACTCGTAAAAGACCCGACACAAAAGTATCGATACCTTAAAGTATCGAGTACTTTTCTCAGGCAGGGGGGGGGGGTTGGTCAGGTCACGTTAAACATTAGTTTATATTGTCTATAACTAATATGTATGTAATATGTATGTTTAACTTTATGTTTAGTATTGTCTGTAACTTCATTCAGTAAGAGAAAATGAAAATATAACAAATGGTACATAAATATAAGATTAACAAAACCAACCTGTAAGTAAAGCCACAATTTTTTAATGAAAAGTATTATAAATCCCATTCCTCCTCCGTACAATCGCTCAAAAAAAGAAGTTTGTCGAGCCTTTTCGGCGATAGGCGGTAACGGGTTTTAGTAATTGTACTTCCAGCTTTCGAAAACAATCTTTCTGAGGGCACTGAAGTCGCAGGAATCGATAAAAATTCTCGTGCCAACTTATACAATTTTGGGAAAACAACTTTCATATCGGCCCATTGTTTTAGAGGATCTAAAGAAAGAGGTACTACCTGTGTAGATAAATAATGGCTTAATTCATCCTTATTTGCAATCAGTAATGAATTTCTTATGGTAACTCCAAAAATCGTAAGTTGTTTCGAGAGAAGAATCGCTGTCATGTTCACTGCCGGTAACATTAGGAGACGTAGTTATATATCTTCTCAGTAAAGAAATTGCCTCTGCACAAGCTTTGGAGTCCTGAAAGTGTATATTCTTGAATCTCGGATCTATTAAACATGACATTGCAATCAAATAATTATCTTCAATATGTCCGAATCGGCGTTCTATTTGTTTTAGGATTTCGTTTTTTACTGTATTTATTACATTTCCATGGGTACCATCACCATCACCTACAGCCAAAGGTATATTATTAATCAGCGCTTTTAAACAGTTCACCATTGGTATTAGTTTGCTAATGGTTACATATTGTTCACCTGATAACTCTTTGGTTACATATTCCAGCGGTTTCAAAATACAAATCAATGTTTTAATAGTTTGCATTTCTACAGCCGATGGTGTGGGTGGTGCTTTTGTATTTAACATCAAAATTTGATGAACTATTGGTGCTAATTCTATGTATCTCTGTAGCACACAATAGACCGAATTCCACCGAGTCTTGATATCTAAAATCAGTTTGAGAGGTTGAGACCCAGTTTGCTTTTGACGTAAAGAGTCACTGAGGATTACACTGGTTTTGAAAAATTTTACAATGTCTCGTACCTTGCTTACTAATGCTCCCAAATCATTGACTGACATTGCAGATTCCGCGATTAAATTAATTGTATGAGCAAAGCAAGGTAAGTGTTTATTCTTTTCTAGAAAATTTGCTATGCCGGCTATCATGTTCGAGCCATTGTCTGTAACTACTGCAGTTATTTTATCCAAACTGATGTGTATATCTGCACAAATTTCTTTTAAATTTTCAGCGATAAAGTCACCAGTATGACGCTGATCCAGTGCAACGGTAGTTATACAACGTGACACAAGTTTGTCATCTTGCAAATAATGAGCAGTAACCCCTAAATAGCTGGTAACAGTCATCATCTCACTCCAAATATCGCAGGTTAATGTCACATGATCTACATTATCAAATATCTTTTCAACTTTCGAACGCATTACGCTATAATAGTTATCGAATTGTGCTTTAAGGGTATCTACGTGAGGAATTTTAAATGATGGACAAGCTTGATGCATCAATTTTTTAAACCCACGCCCTTTCACAATGTCGAAAGGTCTTTTATCAACACAAATAAAATAAAGCAAACATTTGCAGAGTTTCAAATAATCCTTTCCTCCATCGGAATAAGAGTATTTTCGTTCCATTGATTGTACAATTGAAAGTTGCCTTTTTTTTGGAAGTGGTGCATATGTTTCTTCTATCTCACCACCGATAACTATTGGAGTTCTTTCGACATCAGATGATGAAGGAGTTGTTAGCAATGTATCTGATTCAGGTGCTTTCGATATACTTGTTGATGGTAGGGGTTCGTGATCACGACTCGGTAAATTCGGCAGTTCTAACTTTTTCTGAGTCGTCGTTTGTTTTTCATCTCCTTTTACACTAAAAAGATAAAAGATAATACATAAAATAATTAGTTTCGTGCGCCTATAAAATACTATAAAACTTTTTTTAGGTTATGTCCCAAGGAACACCAAATAATTAAAAAAACTACCTTAAGGCATCAGAATTAGGGTGTTTCTTTAAATGTTTAATCATGTTTAACGAGTTTGACAAATCTTACATTTCACTTCGTCTTTGTTAATCTTGACGAAATACTGCCAAACTTCACTCTTGGTAGGCGGCATTCTTTTGATAATAACTCAAATTCCGATACAAACACAGAATAATAGTGAGTGCCGTGCTGAATATGTTTACATATCAAGAAATCAAATAATAATATCGCAAGAAAATCGATAAATATTTAAACAACAAGTAACAACAACAACGAACGAACCATAAAGTTGTTTTTTTTTGTATAATTTTTCTGTGATGAAAAGCAAAGAAATCTAAGCCCATACAGCCTACGAACCATAGAGTATTAAATGAACGAGTTAGAATTAAACTAGTGAAATGTGAATCCGGTAACGGATCTACTCTATGCCTGAATAAAAGCTTCAGCACGATCGAACAAGATGGCGTTGCTAATGTTGCCATAAATTATAAAATGAAATCTATGTAATAATTAGCAGAATTGGGGCGACCCAAACGCCATCTCATGCATTTTTTCAATAATAAAAAATAAATAAAAAATATATATATTCGATACGATACTTGTCAAAAAGTACTTTTAAGTAAAAGTATCGAACACAAAGTATCGAGTAAAAAAGTATCGGTATCGAAAGGAAATCTACTCGATACCATAAGGTATCGATACTTTTTTCGTGTCCCTAGGCATTCAGTCGACACGCACTGCTTAGACGTGATACCCGTGTCGCTTGATCTCTGCCTCTAGCCTTTCGATTTTACGCGTAGTTTATGCCTATCTATTTTCCTGCTATAATATCATCTTTTCACTCCTTCTGTATCTCTTCCGTGCTATACTGTACTGACTATTTCTATGTGTTATAGTGTTGTGGATATTATACTTCGTGTATAAACTTTACAAACTTTTATTTTCCTGCAACATCCACCTATTCGCTAAACCCGGAGATATTTCAAACCCTGACTCTAATTAGAAATTATTTAATAAATAATAAAACAAATATAAATGAAATTGCAATTACTGATTTCAAAAATCCATTTGAAAATAATTCCTTTATAAAAATTTATAATATACTTACCTACCTTTTTGACAATAATAATATAATAATAAATGTTTATCACAATAATATAACCTATCCTACTCCTAGTGAAATTAAAATAATATTACCCGATAATCAGGATTTACCAATTGCTGGTCATTTAGGTTCTGTTCTAATGCTAAAAATAACTCAAGAAAGATACTATTGGCAGAGCATGAGGGCAAATGTAGAAAACTATGTTAAAAGTTGTTTGTTATGTCAAGAAAATAAAGCTCTTAGGAAAACAAATAGAACACCAATGCAAATTACTGCAACATCCAGTAGTCCTTTCCAATGCGTAGCTCTTGATATTGTATATATATGTTAATGAGAACCAAGATAATTGGCCTCGTTATGTTTATACATAATTAATTATAATTTCAATAATTGTATTTAATTGACATGACTTTGTATTTTTTAAATGTTAAAAAAGAGTAACTACTGAGTTTCTTGCCGGTTCTTCTCGGTAGAATCTACTTTCCGAACCGGTGGTAGCTTCACTTAATTGTAAAATGACGATTCAAAAGTGCTTGTAAAAGCCTACTTGAATAAAGTTTATTTTGATTTTGATTTTTGATTTTGAATACTGCAGTACATTGCACAACTCATTACACTCCTTATGAATTATTATTTGGTCATAAAGCATATATCCCTAATTCTATCTATGATGAAGAACCTTTTGATACTTACCCTGAATATGTTAAAATGCTGCAACATCGTCTTAAATTTTCTCGCAAAAGAGCTCTTGAATATATGTATACAGAAGTCTAAACAAACTTCAAAAACTTATTATGATAATAGATTGTGCCTACTTTAAATACTATGTCACATAATTTTATTATTCAGTGTTGTAATAGATACTCAATTAAACATACTTGATTCCTGCTGCGTCTTGTTATTTCACGCTTACCAAATAAGGTACTATACCGTAAATGCAGTGGTGACCCCGATATCAGCGTGAATACTTTTGAACCTTACTTATAAAGTAAAAGAAAAATGACTTCTCAACAAATAGCAGGAGCCAGCATAAGTGATGCACCAGAATTAGCAGTTGTTACCGTGTCATCAAGTATACCAGAATTTTGATGCGACCAACTGCGACTTTGGTTTGTTCAATACGAAGCCATCCTTGTACCTCAAAAGTTATCGGATGAAGCGCGATTTAACTTACTTGTCACCAAGTTGGGTAAAGAGATCATACAGCAGGTCAGTGACACATTACTTAAGCCGCCTGACGTCAAGAAATACGATACCCTTAAAGAGCGATTATTAAAGGTTTATGAAGAATCGGAAATTAGGCAGTTCCAAAAACTACTGAGTGAAATGGAACTTGGAGACCAATAATCTTCTCAGCTTCTACGGCGAATGAGAGACCTAGCACGTGAAAAAATTTCGGACGAGACATTGCGTATAATGTGGCAAGGTCATCTACCTCCATCAGTTCGAGGTGTTCTAGCAGTCAGTGAAGTGAGGGATCTTGAAAATTTAGCTGCCATTGCCGACAAGGTTATGGAAACTACACGACTCTTGCAAGTTGCCGAAGGTCAAGTCATGTCAAGCTCCAGCACCAACGTCAGCACCAGTAGTGACACCGCTTTCATTATTGTGGAATTAGCGAAATTAAGTCTAAAAATTCGTAACATCGAGAAACGTCTTTCGAGATCTCAATCGGCGTCTCGTATTCGTAATACGATGCAAAACAACCCGGAATGGTTATGTTTTTATCATTTTAGATTTCGTCACAGAGCAAGAAAATGTATAGAGCCGTGTGCTTGGAAAACGTTACAAAATAAGGAAAAGTAAGTGTGGTGCAATCGCAGGTGGAGATATGCGCCATAACCCCAGTCCACCGCCTTTGTATTAGAGATAACAATAGTGGCTTAAAATTTTTAGTCGACTCAAGAGCAAATATTAAATTTTCGACTATTTGCTGGTAAAACCGATGGTTTTACCAGCAAATAGTCGAAAATTTTACAATAGTGGGTGTGAGGAGTACAAACTTTACGCCGCAAATGGCACCGAAATTAAAACGTATGGTGAAAAAACTTTAAATTTAGACTTTAGTCTACGTCGTTCATATCGTTGGACTTTTGTATTTGCGGACGTTAAGCAACCTATCTTAGGGACTAATTTTTTAAGCCATTATAAGCTGTTAGTAGATGTAAGTAAAAGAAAACTCATTGATTCAGTGACTAGCTTACAAGCTATTGGATCCATAACTTTACAAAATTTTCTTTCTGTTAAAACAATAAATTGTAAAAACGAATACAGTAACATTTTATGTGAATTTCCCAATTTTACCAAACCTATGTGCTTCAAGGAAACTCCATTGCATTCTATTGTACACTACATAGAAACTACGGGTTCAGCTGTTTACGCGCGCCTATGATGTTGGAACCTTACTGGCTAGTTAAAGGAAAAAATCTGTTTACTGTATCGTGGCGTTTATTGGACTAAACTATATATGGATAAAAAATATACTAATAAAATTATGATTACATAGCTAAATGCGAGTACAATTACATACATAATTCCTAACATTATAATTAATACACTTCACCTCCCGAAGGCGATGAAAAAAAAATGTAACATTAAAACATTTTTTTTTTTGTTTTGTTTTAGGTAACATTATTAGATATATCTAGAAAATAACTAACTTTAACTTTAATACTACCAACAAACAATTATAAAACACAATTTAAAAAAATATTAAAGAATATTAATATAAAAAAAAGATACTTATACAATACAACACAGACATAACAATATAAATTCATTAATTATAATTATATCAAATATTATTCATAAAAGGGTTTGGTCCTATTTTTATGAACTATTTCTTCCTTATTCGAGTTATTTTTAATCATTACATCCTAAGTCTTTTACAACTGTATATAGTCCTTTATAAAGAGGATCTAGTTTTCTACCTGTTTCTATCTTAATTAATATTAAATCTCCTACATTATATTTAACAGGATTTATAGAAATGTCATACTTAGATTTTCGCTTATGTTTATTAGTTATTAAGTTATGTTTAGCTTCAGTTTGTGCTAGCTGTAGTCTATATTTTAATTGCAATGGATAACTATCAGAATTATATAGCGGATCTACATGATTAGTTAAATTAGAGGGTATATTGCATACTTTACCAAAAACTAATTCATGTGGCGTGTAATTCGTTTCCGAATGAACTGTATTATTGAAACCGAAACACCAGAAAGATAACCAATGACTCCAAGTATCTAGGTGATTGCTACACTGAATTCTTAGAAAGGACCCTAACACCTTATGGGTGTTTTCTAATGCACCTATTGACTCGTGGTGGTAAGCAGTCGATGATAGTTTTTCTATATTCAAGATCATACAAACCTGTTCCATTGTCGACGAAATAAACTCTGTCCCTCGATCTGTAGCTATTACCTTAGGAATGCCAAATATTAGAATAAAATTGCGTACGAATGCATCAGCAATGGACGTAGTTTCTTTATTTTCTAAAGGAATTGCTTGTATGTATTTTGTCAATTCACATTGTATAGTTAATATATAAGACTTATTATCTATATCCTTATCTAAAGGCCCAACTAAATCTAGATATACTTTCTCAACAGCATGGTTTCATAAATAAAAAATCTGTAGAGTCCAATTTATGTGAATTTGTTCATCAGGTTACTACCGTTATGGATCAAGGTTTCCAGGTGGACGTGGTGTATACCGACTATTCAAAAGCATTTGATAAAATCTGTCATTTAATCTTGATTCGTAAAATTGAAGAACTCGGTATACATGGCGACCTCCTCCGTTGGCTTACTTCATATCTCAGAGATCGAAGCCAGGCGGTTACAATTAAGGGTTACTGCTCTACGTTCGTGCCTGTTACTACTGGTGTGCCCCAAGGATCTCATCTTGGACCCCTTCTATTTAATTTATTCATTAATGACATTATTGCAGTATTTAAGCATTCTTCAATTCTACTCTATGCTGATGATATGAAGATATATAAGACCATTAGTAAACCTTCGGATTGAAACTTATTACAGGATGATTTGAATGAGTTTTTTAAATATTTCAATGATAATCTCCTGCAACTTAATATTAAAAAATGTAACGTAATATCATTTTCCCGCAAAAAAATACTATTAATTTCAAGTATACTTTAAATGAAGATCTTATTGAACGGGTTTCAGGGGTGAGAGATTTGGGCGTCCACCTTGACTCCTCATTAACCTTTAGGCAACACTATAGGTATGTTACTGCAAAAGCCTATCGTATGCTTGGTTTTGTTCTTAGAATTAGTAGAGATTTTAAAAATATTACAACCTTGATTCTTCTCTTTAATGCATTTGTTCGCTTAACACTAGAATTCGCTTCGGTGATTTGGAATCCACATTATAAAGTCCACATCAAATAAATAAAATTTTAACAAAAAGAAAAACCGACTTCAAACAAAACAGTATTTTAAAACAAATTGAAATGCACTAAAAAGTAATAAAAATAATTGCATATTTAACACATTTTTGAGAGTCCTCCTAGGTAAAATGAAATGAAAAATATTAGACTACTTAAAAGTCGATTAACGATTATATCATGTAGTTATAATTATTGTTATATTTGGAGTCGGTGTCAGCCACGGTGCCCTTGCCCCAACAATCAAAAGAAAGAAGCGATACGAGCCCCTTGATTGGTCCAGTATATTATTGTGTAAAAGGTTATTTGTAAAAAACATATTTGTTAAAGTATTCTCGTATTGTTTTTTGATAGATATACTGTAGGGTTTTATTGGCTGACACCGACTCCAAATATAACAATAATTATAACTACATGATATAATCGTTAATCGACTTTTAAGTAGTCTAATATTTTTCATTTCATTTTACTTAATAAGACTCTAAAAAAT
Source organism: Vanessa cardui (assembly GCF_905220365.1). NCBI lineage: Eukaryota > Metazoa > Arthropoda > Insecta > Lepidoptera > Nymphalidae > Vanessa > Vanessa cardui. Next base: position 5,332,702 of record NC_061153.1, on the reverse strand, counting down.
ATGTTGAATACGCAATTATTTTTATTACTTTTTCGTGCATATTCATTTGTTTTAAAATAGTGTTTTGTTTGAAGTCGGTTTTTCTTTTTGTTAAAATTTTTATTTATTTTTTGATTTTAAGTGAAGCTGATGTTGACTAACTAATTTTTTTTAATATGGATAGATTAAGCGTTCCGTTTATATGAGTCAGAAACTACTTCGAGGACAATTTCAAAGGAAACTTGTGAATAAAGCAAAAATAGACTTTCGAAAATGCGGATTTAATACGTCACGCGGCGTAAACTACAAGGATCCCTCGAAAGAGCTGTAATCGAACTCAGCAAAAAAACTTTGAAAAAGACCAACTATATTTCGTACATCATATGACATCACATCACACACCCAAAATTTGATTAAAGATAGTAAGAAATTCTGCCCCATATCGCACCCTAACTGCGAGCCGTATAGGAGTTCCATCACTACATAGTATAAAACAAAGTCGCTTTCTCTGTCCCTATATCTTTAAATCTACGCAACGGATTTTGATGCGGTTTTTTTTATAAGACAGTGTGATTCAAGGGAAAGATTTGTGTATATAATACATGAACAATATAGTAAAGAAACACTGATAATTTTAGAAGTTTGCGATGTGATGTCGTAAATACACAAATTCTGTAGTATATTTAGTATCAGTAGTGCACCCGTGCGAAGCCGGGGTGGGTAGCTAGTTGATTATAATATTCGACTATGATAATTACATAAACATAACCACATTACGGAAGGTGTGACTCAAATATCCAAATAACCTATAAATAAAAGATTCGACTGAGTATCGCTAACGTGCTCCTCAGAATTGTTCCGTTCCCTTCCGTTCCGTTACTTTGTCATGGATCCTGTGCTCAGAACCTTACCAAACTTTCACCAAATTACCCTTGAAGTATATATTTTATAATAAAAAAAGAATTATCAAAATTGGTTAACGTGATTTTCAGTTATTCACCTATTTGTCGCGCATATACATAATGCAAATTTAAGACTTATGTCGTTTTCATATGGATACCATCATCGGAAAAAAATAAAAAAAAAATGGGACCCCACGGGAAGCACTACCTTTCAAACAAAAAAAAAATTATCAAAATCGGTCCACCCAGTAAAAAGTTATGAGGTAACAAACATAAAAAAAAAAAAATACAGACGAATTGATAACCTCCTCCTTTTGGAAGTCGGTTGAAAATAATCAGTTACATCCATATCCAATTTACGATTTTTTAATCACCTTTTGAAGGCGGTGCCAACAAAGTAAATAAATTCCTATATTGAAATCATTTAATTTGTATCGATAGTAAGGTTTGTCTAATGGTGTCATCTATACAATAAATAGATTTAGTTTTTGTATGTATGTATTATGTACCTATATTAGCAATGTTGGCACCGACTTTGAGAGGTGATTAAAAAATCGTAAATTGGATATGGATGTAACTGATTATTTTTTTCTTTTTAGTTCATTTTTGAAGGCGGTTTTTTTTAATTTATAAAAATTTATTGTTTGTTTTAGTTGTGTTCATTTTGAAGTGTAAAATCATTTTTTTTTCAGTCAACTTATGCCTGAGGTTTGTGTTTCGAATTAGTTGTTATTTATTTATTTTTTTGTTTGTATTTATTATTATTATTTTTTTATATTTATTTACTTTATATTATTTTTATTTATATTATAATTGATATAAGTATATTTTTAAGTCAGTTAGAGGCAAAATTTATCTTCTGCGCGATTTTCAGCATATGGACCTGGATCGTTTGAGAGAGGATGTGAAATGTATTGACTGGTCGTCACTATTCTCAGCTAATGATATTAACGCCATGGTTAAATCACTAACTACTGAGCTGATTAGAATATTTGATAAACATGCACCCGCTCGACCAGTACGGATGAAACATGCACCTGCTCCCTGGTTAACGCCAGTGATCAGAAGAACTATGGCTAAACGTGACAGAGCAAAAGCTCGACATAAAAAACTACCATCAAAGGAAAATCTTGACGGATACAAAAAACTTCGTAACATCTGCAACAGAATGTGTAGGGATGCTAAACGCCGCTATATTCACAGTAGACTTCAGAATACTTCCCAAGCGCAAGTTTGGGGATTCTTACGGTCATTAGGTGTGGGCAAAACCACGGATAGCTTTCAAACTACCGTGGATCTCAATGAACTAAATCAGTACTTCAGCACGCCACCTATAACATTAGATCCTGACACTAAGTCTGCTACACTTTCGTATCTATCTAATCTTGTTCCACCAGATCTGCCCCCTTTCACTTTTGAACCAGTCTCGGAGGAAACTGTTAAGAGGAATGTCCGATCTATCTCCACAAAAGCCATCGGTAGCGATAATCTTAGCCTGGATATGATACTTCCTGTGCTGGAGGATATTGCGCCTGTGATCACTCACATTATTAATTTCTCACTTTCGTGCAATATCTTCCCAACACTCTGGAAGAACGCCTACGTTATCCCGCTACCGAAGACCTCCAATCCTTCCTCTTGTTCTCAATACCGTCCCATATCTATACTGCCTATCCTATCAAAAGTCCTAGAATCTATAGTTCACAAACAACTGTACTCCTACTTTACCATCAACAACCTCATGTGTCCTTTCCAATCCGGTTTCCGTCCATCTCACAGCACTGTTGGAGCACTGCTGAATATAACTGAGGACATTCGGTATGCTATGGATAACACCAAGCTTACTGTAATTGTTCTGTTAGACTTTAGTAGTGCTTTTAACTCGGTAGAACTTGACATTCTTCTTGGTACCCTCCGAGCGGTTAATATTTCTTCGTCTACCATTGATTGGTTTCACTCTTATCTTTTCGGGCGCCGGCTGTGCGTGAAAACAGAAAATTCATCGTCTGATTGGTCTAACTTATCTGCCGGTGTTCCTCAAGGCGGCATACTCTCTCCACTTCTCTTTTCTGTTTTCATTAATAACATTTCACGTGTCATCTCTTCTCCCTTTCATCTGTATGCAGATGACTTACAGCTGTATCGTCATTGTCAGTTGTGTGAGTTGTCTGAGACTGTTGACTGCCTAAACGAAGACCTCTTGGCTGTTCAGTTATGGGCCAAATCTTTTGGCTTACTGGTTAACCCTGCCAAATCACAAGCAATGATCATTGGTAGCAGTAGGCTAAGAAGTAAAATTGACTGGCCATCTGTGCCCTGTATCAAGTATGCTGGGGTTCCAATAGCCTATCATGATAATGTAAAAAACTTGGGCCTGATCATTGACTGCAACATGTCTTGGACGTCTCATCTCAACGATGTTAGTAAACGTATGCATTTCACGTTTCACTCTCTCAGACGTCTCCAATATTTTCTCCCTTTCAACACCAAAATTATGCTCGCTCAATCTCTTCTTCTCCCTATTCTCGACTACGCTGATGTTTGCTTTCTGGATGTGACAGAGGAACAGCTTAATAAGTTAGAGCGCTTACAAAATCTTGCTATTCGCTTTATTTTCGGGCTACGTAAGTACGACCATGTGTCTCTTTTCCGCGCTCAACTTAAATGGCTGCCTATCCGATTTCGCCGTGATATGCACATCCTTTCGGTCCTTTTCAATATTCTCACAAACCCTAATATTCCTGAATACCTCAGCTCCCGCCTCAACCTGCTTCCTCCTTCAACCCGCTCCAGGCGTTCTTGTATCACTATGATGCTCGATGTGCCTCGGAGTAACAGCAAATTTCGACTTCAGTCGTTCACAGTACGAGCTCCGCTACTATGGAACAAACTTCCTAAATACATACAGGACAGTACTACTATCGATATGTTTAAAAAACGATTAAGACAGCATTTCCTGACACAAGTTTACCCTTCATCATAAACTTTGATATTAATATGTGTGTATCTATGTATATTATATATCTATATATATATATATATATATATATATATATATATTATATATATATGTGTAGGAATGTGTATTTATATAAATATTTTTTTATAAGTAATTATGTGTGTAATAAATAGAAGTATATTTTTATTTGCTATCCATTATATATAAATATATCAAATCTATCTTATTTTAGTCTGCACTACATTGCCCGCTGATTGACTCTTATCACTCACCTCCATAGGTTGACTGGAAGAGATCTCTTTTAGAGATAAGTCCGCCTGTGCTCATGTTTTTTCTATTTTATTATTTTCTGTAATGTCTTTTTAGTGCAATAAAGAATATATATATTAATAAGATTATATTTTTGTAAATTCTACTATAATTATTAATTATTTTCTGTTTATATGATATTACTTTTTATTTAATGTATTAGATTTTTTTTTTACTTGTAATTTACTTGCTCGCATTATTCTATGTATTGTTTAATTGTGGAAACTTTATTGGTCAATGATTTATATTTTATGTTTTTTTTTTAATTATGTTAATTTGTACTGTTTGTTTCCCGAATAAAATTAAAATAAAAATAAAATAAAATAGACTCCTGTGCACGTCATGGAGAGTGAACTCTGTTTACAACCCTTATTTGTTCGTAGACGTTTTTTGGCTGGGAAGTTTTGGCTTAAATCTAGATCTATCAAAAATAATAAAGTTATTGATAAAATGGTTAATTCGAATTCAAATCAAAATTATTGGTCCAATAAACGAAAACCTGCACTAATTGTCACCCATACAGAATTACAGTCCATTTCCATTCAATATACTTATCAATTAGAAATGTTTTCTTTAGAAACGTGGGTTAGTAACATGTGATGTGAAGAAATTTATCAAATGTAATATTCCTACATTAAAATAATCAAAAAATAAATACGACCTAACTGAAATTAGAGAATTAGTTTATCACTTTATTAATAATGTTTATATTAACCATTACCAAATATTTACAGATGGCTCAAAAGAATTAATTAATTCTGGAGCGGCTTTTTATTATGTACAAACAGATAATTCTATGAAATTTCAGTTAAGTAATAATCACTGTATTATGTTTGTAGAACTGTTAGCAATTTCTGAGGCATTGGCATATATTGATTCCATTGATTTCTAAAATTTTGTAATATTTACAGATTCTAAAAGTGCTCTTCAGCACCTAATAAAATGTACCTCAGCTTATAGAGGTATATCGATAGCATACACAATTTTAGATCAATTGAATAAATTTAACAAGGCATCTAAATCTGTTTGTATTCAATGGATACCATCTCATGTTGGAATAACTGGCAATGAGATGGTAGATAATTTTGCGAAGCAAGCTTGTGTGGTGGGTGTTAAGATTTCGTTGGACTCATATTTCTCTGATGTAATTTGGAAAGTAAAAGAAAAATTTTCATTTTTGTGGAAAGAGTACTTTGATGAACGTTCAAAAGAAAAAGGTATATGGTACAGAACGATGCAACCTCAGCCCTTAAATATACCGTGGATTGATAATTGTGATTTGAGTCGCCGTGATCTTATTGTTGCTTTAAGACTCCGTTCCGGCCACCTTCCAATAAACTGTTTTGCTTTCTTAATGAAGAAAGTGAATTCCCCAATTTGCACCGAATGCGGTGTAATCGAAGATATTTACAGGAGCGAGTCCCTAAGACAGGATATTAATGTTGATTTGACTTTGAGTTGACTTTAACTAACTGTAACTGTATAAGCTTTTTAGCATTTCCTACACCATATGAAGCAAAAAAAATGTATAAATTATATTAATATTCTAAAATTAAGAAAATATATTAATGTAAACTGCTTACAGTACAGAGCGATATAGTCAAATTGATGACTAAGCTCTATAATAAAAAAAAAAAAAAAACACTTTCGACCTCTAATCGAGGGCAGGCCGCTAACTGTATATACAGATCATAAGCCTATAGTTTATTCATTAGCAAATAATAAAATTAGTAAGAATGACACGCCAAGGCGAATTCGACACTTGGATTTTATAATGCAGTTTTGTACTAATATAAAATATTAGTGGAAAGCAAAACATTGTTGCCGACACCCTCTCGCGAATATCAGCAATAGAGATGCCGTCACCTATCGATTACGAGGATTTAGCTAACCTGCAACGCAAGGATGACGAATTAAAAAATCTTATGAATTTTAAAAACCTAAATTTCAAACAAATTATGTTGTCCAATTGCAACAAGTCTATATATTGCGAAGTATCTAGGAATAGAGTACGTGTATATTTGCCCGAACGATTTCGAGTATCAGCTTTCAACGCGTTACATGAAGTCAGTCACCCCGGCACGCGCGCATCGCGAAAGATGATGCAAGATCGATACTTCCAGAAGGGAATGAATAAAGACATTAATAATTGGACAAAACAGGTCTAAAATGTCAAAAATCAAAAATACATAAACATACTATATCACCGTTTGGACATTTTATCAATAGCGATAGATTTGAACATTTACATATGGATATAGACCCTTAACATACTGCAACGGTTATCGATATATTGTCACAATGATGGATAGAAAGACGGGTTGGCCAGAATGTTACCCTGTAAAGGACATTTCGGCCGACACCATAGCTGATATTATTTATTCCAGATGGATTGCGAGATTTGGATGTCCGTTAAAGTTAACAACAGATCAAGGACGCCAATTTTAAACTTATTTATTTATACAATTACTTAAAAGAATGGATATTAATAAGCTTAGAACCACTGCTTATCATCCACAATCCAATGGACTCATAGAACGTTTGCATCGCTCGTTAAAACATCTCTAATGTGTAGAGGCAATACAGATCAGTGGGCTTCCGAATTACCATCTGTGTTACTAGGCCTACGAGTGAGTTTGAGAGACGATACGCAAATAAGTGCAGCCGAAATGGTTTATGGAGAAGCCATAAGATTACCTGGAGATTTCTTTCAGCCAATACAGCAGGAAACCTCAGATAACGAAAGTTTTCTTCAATCACTCAGAAGAAAAATAGCGAATATTGCGTTCGCACTTTTAGCAGATAAACACGAGAACCATCCAAATAGGGCAAGCGAAACTATAAACAACAATCTTAAAGTATCGAGATTCGGTCGCGTTATTAAACCAACAGTTCGCTTCGCCTTGTGACTACATCTTCTTAAAAAATAAAGCATCTCTACAATATATATAATAATGGGGAAAACACAAAGTAAAAATACAGAAGAGCACATCATCATAGCTCAAAATGGGGCAGGAAATAGTGCCGCCTCTTCCGCAGAAGAATCAAATCAAGCTTCACTGATTAGATATGAAATATATCTACTCTTGTATGGGATGTTATGTTGGCAGGAATAGCGTACATGATGTGGAGGAAGTGCAAAGAAAATTACGCGCACTATATGAGAAGAGAGCTACAGGATGTAGGACTGGTGACTATAACAGTTCGTCGAGGGAAAAAAAAGCTTAAACAGCAGTTCACTTCCTCGACAAGTGATTATGTGAAGTGAAGTGGTAGTGATAAGTAAAATATTATTGAGTGTATTTTAAAAACCTTTGTGATTTTTTAATTTTTTGTTTAGATTTTACGTTACTTTATACATATATTATATTATATTTTTATTATTGCATTGTAAAATAATATTTTAATTACAGTCAAGTATTAAATTACAAAAGACAATTAATGTAAACTTATATCTGACTAATTTTTTAGTGTGATGAATATTATTAACTTCTTTTGTCATAAAATAATTTTAAATTGTATTGTGTATACAATTATTTATATTAAAGGGAGATGTACTGTGCCTACTATAAATACTATGTCACATTATTTTATTATTCAGTGTTGTAATAGATACTCAATTAAACAGACTTGATTCCTGCTGCGTCTAGTTATTTCACGCTTGCCAAATAAGGTACTATACCGTAAACAGAAATACTAGAAGGTGATTTTGTATACCTCAAAAACCATTTAAGACTTCGCAAGGCCTTGTCTCCAGTATGGAAAGGCCCTTATAAAGTAGTGAAAATTCCGTCTAGGGAAAATTCGACTAAAACAATTCGTCTAAACCAATTCGACTAAAACAATTCGTCTAAAAAACTATTCGACTAAAAACAATTCGACTAATAACAATTCGTCTAAAACAAATCGTCTAAAAGAATTCAACTAAAGACAATTCGACTAAAACAATTCGACTAAAAATAAATCGACTAGAAACATTGCTCATTCCCCATTACACTTCAGTCTCGCGACTCTGCAGTCTTCATCGATCTTATTGAAAATTTGCGACCACTTGTGAACTTTCTGTCTTCCCGACACCGGCCCGGCTATGTCCCACACACCATCCGAGATGCCCCACACCTTTTTTTTTGTTTATTTTACGCCTCCCGCCTGGCCGGGGGACCGGGACGGGTATGTGGGACTCAACCGGGGCCATAAGGGCCCCGTGCCAGGGCTGAAGGACCTGTCCTACCCACTAAAACCATCCTCGGGTTTCCACCATGCCGCCGAAAGGTGAGGCAACGGGATCGCCCAGGGCATGCAACCGTGACCCCACCAGCGGCAGCCGCCGTAAAGCAGCTGAATGACTAACGTGGAAAGCGCGCCTAGTGCGCGCCTTTCTCCTCATCCTCCACGTGCTCATGTGACGAACTCCCCCGAGTCCGCCACTGGAGGCTGGGCGTCAACGAAGCTTACGCCCTGCGGCGGAAAAGATGCCGCCTGTGTAGAACACCTGGGAGGCTCGAGTAGCGAGCCCTCCCACTCTCTCCTAGCCAACGAGGCCACTCACATGGTCCGCCCCGACGCCGACCAGGAACGTACCAGAAGCAGCCACGCGGCATCCTTCCCGCCAGTCTTAGCCGTGGCCGACGAGCAAGCTCAAGCCGGCCCCGTTGCCCAGGGTGCACTATGAGGAGGTGACTGACATGCACCCCTGAGATGCCCCGAACCCGCCCAACTATGACGATCCGATATATACAGACAGATCTGTATACATCAAATCAATTGTGAACAGTCTGTCGATATGAAGAATTTATTTCATCATTTTATATTTTTCTTTTTTTTTTTATTGTATTCTTTCTTTCATCTTTGAAATCAGCTTCTCTCCATCGTTCGTTCAAGAAAATAATATTAAACTTAATATAAAAAACAACAAAATATAAAAAAAACTTTTTATATTTTTCAGCAAAATTTTTATATTGACGAATTATTATTAGTATAATTTTTTTTAGTCGAATTGTTTTAGTCGAATTGCTTTAGTCGAATTGTTAATAGTCGAATTGTTTTTTAGACGAATTGCTTTAGTCGAATTGTTTTAGTCGAATTGCTAATAGTCGAATTATTTTTTAGACGAATTGCTTTAGTCGAATTGTTTTAGACGAATCGTTTTAGATGAATTTTCCGCAAATCAAATATTATTATATAGATTTGAAACACTGGATATTATCATTAATTCTGTAAGTGATAGCTTAAAAAAAGAGACTGAGTTAGAATTATAAAGAAAATAAAAATAATAAAATAATAAAAGAAAATAATGGTGTTGAGTTTTAGAGCTTTTGTATTGAAAATTAATTTTATAATGTTATCTTTTTTTGCTAAAATAAAATATGCCAATGTTGATAATTTAAGTTTTATTAATACTACATAATATTGTGTTTTTTTATTATTATTAACATTATCACATAACAAAAATGATATTCTTCTTATGTAGAAAAGATTTCTAATAGCAACTGTGATTATAAAAGTAATAAATATAATAATTACCTAGTAAGTACTATCTAGTTTGATATAGGCCACTAGAATAGTGTTTTTTTTGTTCCTTGTTGTTAAATAAAAACAAATCATTTTCATTTGATTACAAAATTATTTATTCCTATTCTTAATCTTGTTTTAATTATGTTAGAAAAGCTAGTTTTTAGCTTAGTGAGTTATTAACAACAACAGTAGTATTTTTTTTTAAAGTGAAAAGTAATGTAACTCATTTCTATTTGAAATAAAGTTAGGTAATTCTAAATATGGTCCAAGAAACTTTTTTAATACTTAAAGAAAGTTCAACTAACTAGAAAAAAATATGACTTTTTCAAGTTTTGTGGCAATAGTATTAAAAATATTTCATTAAGCAAGCTTTATAACATATGAGTAGCATGTAGGTAATAAATAATTAAAAGGGTAATATTTTTTCAATACCTCTGGTAAATATTCAAAAATTAGTTTTATATCATTCCTAAAAAGGTTGCGGTTTAGTAAACTTCTCCAAGGGGGTAGAAGGGGGAGGAGTTAGTGGGGATTATTCTCCCTATCCCCCAGTACCATTCCAATCGTGCGAATTTACTCCGTTCTTGAGATATTGGCAAAATCTTATAATTCTAACCTTAAAATTTTATCAACAGTTTAGAAAGTCAGTGGCCTTCGGATGTGCAGCACCCCCTTCGCGCCTTCGGTTTCCTAAAAAAACACTCTAGGGGTAAGGCCGACAATACCACATGGAGTCGGAGTAAAAATAGTCAGTTTTGAGTTAATTTTCAATAAAAAGTCTAAGTTACAAGTCTAAGCTTTCTACTTCTATAGTATTATCGTAAGTCAAATAGAAACTTTTTTTTTGGCGGTAGGTGTCAAAAAGTGCACACTGTTAAAAAATCACTCTCCAAAATTTTCTTTATTTTTTAATTTAAAATCTATTTTAACAGTTTAAAAAAGTAATATTTTACATAAGTGACATATATAGACTACTTTACATAGACATTTCTAGAAGAAATGCTCTGCTGTTCGGCGGTATTCAGGAGGCTGAAGGTGAGAACTTGGTTTCAACTGTCCTTGGAACAATTCAAGTGTAGATGGGCATCCCTGATATTCAGCCAGGTGTGATCCAGTACTGCCATCGTATAGGAAGCAAGTCTGAGAAGGCTCCTCGACCTATTGTTGTTCGATTTAATGACTTAAAAGTTAAAAGTCTCATTTGGAGTAATAAAAAGAAATTGAAATAGTCTCCAGTTGTGCTGAGTGAATTCTTGACTAAGGTTCGTCAATCTCTCTTCACAAAAGCAAGAAAAAGATTTGGCATAACTAACACCTGGACCCTTAATGGAAACATATATATCAAATTGCCAAATAACGAACGCAGGCGTGTCACAACTCAGGAAGATTTCGATGAATGCCTGAAGATGTTCCCCTGTCCATCACTTTCAACACAGTCCGTTGACAAGCCTGCCAGCTCTGTGCTGCTTCGAGTCAGCCCTTCAGCTCTTCCTGACGCCAGCAAAAGGCCACTTACACGACGAAATTTGGTCAAGAAGCAATAGTTTGTTATTATCCTATGTATTCTATATCTTGTTTTGGTTTTACTTTCATTTATTTTATTTATAATCATCCCATAGTACATATTGAAGTCCCTCTATTCTTTCGTTAATATTTCGTATTACTTGAGATTAATATACATATGTGTGAAATTTAATTACAATCTACCCAATGCTTATCTTAAGTTACAGTTCACCTACACTTAATTGTTTTTTACCATCACAATTATGTTTATATTGTCCCACAATGGTCATTTCTTGTGGGTAATTGTGATACTATATTTTCTTTTCGTTTAATTATTAGTGTACCCGTAGCAATTACAATATTTTTATTCGTTATCCAAGTTACATGTTAATCCCGGGTATATTTGTTTTTTTCTTTTTAAATATATGGCTTTTATTTGTGCCAAGAGAGCACAGATTATTTCGCCAATGTCACGTGCGATGGAGAAGACACGATGGAGATTGAACGGTGCGGTCGAGATTGCAGGCTTATTAATTTTAAGGGCACAATAGTAGTAGACTCTCTGTTAACCCATAACCTAAAACAATACAATAATATATAAATAATTAGATAAACATATTACAATATTATTAAGACAACAAATAAGAACGATCACAAAAATATTTACAACTTAATTTTATTACGCTCAATATATTTACATAAAAATTTACAAAGTGGACTAAACACACACATTAACAAACATTCAACATTAATAGGGCGAGGAACTTTGGGAGGGAGAACGTCATATACGGGGTGGAGGAGATTGGGGCAAGAAAACAGTATATGGGATAAGGAACCTTCGTCAAGGCCACATTCACACAAAGAGTGATCTCTAACTCTAATTTTACAAAGATGAACGGACGTACATGCATGTCCAAGGCGTAAACGGCAGATAGTTGTGGTGACCCAACGTTTAGCTTGCCTGTGATGAGAAAACCAAGGTCGCCTCGGAATAACTGGTTGAAGACTTGCGTAAAATCTACCTTTAGATTTTGATGAAACTTCCCAAACAGAGTTCCAGGATTTAACAAGATGAATTTTCGGTAGAGCACACAAGTCCTGTGGTGAGTTTTTAAAATGATCAAGAGAGCCAGTTGATATAGCAGATTTAGCAAATGAATCTGCTGCATCGTTGTCGGGAATACCAGAATGGCTTGGTATCCAGACAAGTGATAAATCTAGCCCTTTTTGATGACAAGAAAACAATTCTTCCCTGATCTTAAGGATGATGAAAAACTTTCGTTTACTACGAAACGGATTTTCCTTAATTGCCAACAGACAACTCAAAGAGTCTGTCAAAATTATCGTGTGTCTGAGGTCATGGGAGTGGACAAAAAGGATGGCTTCTAAAATTGCAATCGCTTCACCGGTAAAGATGGATGATTCAGGAGGGGATTTAAATTGAAGGACAATTTTGAATTTGGGGATCCAACAGGCTGAGCCGACGCAGCTTTCAGGGGATAGTTTAGAGGCATCAGTAAATATAAGTAAATGATTTGACCAATTTTGACGAAGAAATCTTTGAAATTTAGAGTTTGTATCAGGGGCCCCTTTAATAAGACCAAGATCTGTAATGATTGACGGATTATAGACTAGAGATCTAAATGGAGTGGAAAAAAGAGGATTTGACATCTTTTTTTGATATCTTAAGGTAGGGTGTGGGAGTGTAGTAAATTAAATTAGTAAATTTTAAAAAACTCTCTAATAATAAAGATGGACTTCTAGAGCGAACGCAGAATTGGGACAGTTCGCTTAGACGGGACCAAAGAGGATGACTATTAAGATTTTATCACAAAACGGTCGTATAAAAATTGTCTTCTCAGTTGAAGCGGAGGATCAATACATTCAACCTGCAGAGCGTTAGTGGGAGTAGTTTTCATAGCTCCTAGGATTATTCTGAGGCATTTGTATTGAATTTTATTAAGTTTTTCAGAAACGGATTTACTTAGTGGTTCTAAGACAAATAGTCCGTAGTCTAAATGACTACGAACTATTGCATTGTACAGTAGTTTAAGAGATTAGGGGTGAGCTCCCTACCAGACTCCTGAGACTGCTCTAAGGACGTTAATACCCTTTTCACATTTTTTAATAACATGCTCAGAGTGACAAATTCCATTCAGTTTGTTGTCGAGAATAATACTTAGAAATTTCGTCTTGTTGGCAAAGTTGATGCGTTGATCCCCACAAAACAACTCGAAAACAGGAATTTGTCTTTTTCTAGTGAACACAACTGCCAGAGTCTTATCAATAGACAAAGACAGGCCATGGTCAGAATGCCATAGGTCAAGATAATGTAAAGCAGAGTTTAATCGCAAAGTTAAATTTTCAACAGATGAAGATTTTAAATATAAAACGATATCATCAGCATATTGAAGTATGTTACAGAAGTTATTCACAGACAATTCGAGATCATGGGTATAAATGCTATAAAGCAGAGGGCTAAGTACTGACCCCTGCGGGAGACCTTTCCAGACAAACCTGGAGGGAAGAATACAATTTTGGTATTTAACAAAAATTGATCTGCAAAAAAGCAGATTACATATGAAATGAGTAATCCTCGGAGGGATACTCAGCTGTTGCAATTTTTGCCTGAGTACCGGAAGAAGAACATTATCATATGCAGAAGTAATATCTAGAAAAACACCCACAAGGTACTCTCCGTTAGAGAAGGCTATTCGAATATCTGTCGTAAGAATGCTGAGACTATCAAGAGTGCTCAAACCCTTTCGAAAGCCAAATTGAGAGGGCGAGAGAATATTTCTGCTTTCTATTATTCATTTCAAACGGTTTTTTAGGAGATGTTCAGTAACTTTCACTAGTGTAGACGATAAAGCAATGGGTCTATAAGAATTGGGGTCCAAAGGGCTTTTTCCTGGTTTTAATATGGGGATAATAATTTGGGACTTCCAAGATTCCGGGACGATTCCTGTTGAGAAAAGAGCATTAATTATATTCAGATAAACGCATTTAGCTTTATCACTGAGGTTTATTATAAAGGAGTAGGGCACGCCATCTTCCCCTGGTGACGAGTCCTTCAATCCGTTCAGAGCTGTGTGAAGCTCTGAGATGGTAAACGGCTTATCCATGTCATCTGAGATAGATGATTGGGAAAATTTAATAAAATTATCCTGGCATGGTACAAAGGGGGGTGGAAGTTTGGTAGTAAAATCATTAAGCCATACGGACGGATTATAGGCGTTTGGATTATCTGAATCGAGGGAGCGACGAAATCCTTTAAGATTTCTCCAAACTGTTTGAGGGGGAGACCGGGGACTAAGGGATTCACAGAAATTGGTCCATCCCTGTTTTTTCTTTCTGGAAAATAGTTTTTTAATTTTGGCATCTATATGCTGATATTTGATAAAATTTTGTGAAGTCATAGCTACATTATATGACTCTTCGGCTTCAGATCTCTGTTGGACCAAGGAAGTATACTCTTCATCCCACCAAGGCGGAGAGATGCAAATTTTCTTATTAAGATTTTTTTGTGGGAAATGGGAATCAGCGGAGGATTTGATAATATTAAGAAAAAGGTCGTAGTAAGCAAGATCATTTTCACCATTCACAAAGTCAGGGAGAGAGCTTAACATGACATCAATAGAATTAGAGTATCCTAACCAGTTAGCATTTTTAAGCCTATATTTTAGAAGTGGGGATGATTTGGATGGAGCAATGGATCTGTTGTTTAATGAAAGAAGTATAGGGAAATGGTCACTACCAAACGTGGATGGGAGGATATTCCAAGATATTTGAGAGGAAAGGGACGGGGAGGCTGTGGATAAATCAATAGGATGGTAAATAATTGGGATAAATCATTGGCAACGTTGGACGGTAATGGGACATCATTGCATGTATTGAGGATATTTAGGAGGATTTTGGTGAGTAATTCAGATAAATTTGGATTGTTATTAGGTAGGGAGGGATGAGGAACATTTAGAGCGCAACCATTAGGAGAGGAGGAGGGGCAATTGCCAACTATGGCCTGATGGGCATGTTTATCATACCCCTTTCCTTGCGGAAGTCTAGGGGAGGGAGAGTGAACAACGGTTTGTCTATAAGATTTAGTAGGATTGGGGGTGGACTTTGAAGGACCAGGGATAGGTGGGACGTATGTAGGAACAGAGAACAACTCTTTTGCTACCTCAGCATAGGATTTACGGACATTAGGGAAGCGAGAGGCAGTTTCCATGTATGAAACATTATCTTGCGACATTACAATTTTAATTGATTGTTGACGAGAATACTCAGGGCAATCCTTGTCTGTGGCAAAGTGTTTGCCAGAGCAATGTAAGCATGTAGCCTTGTCTTTAGTAACCTCACACGAATCACTTGTATGAGATTGAGAACATTTAAAGCACCTGGGAGCAGATCTACACTGAGTCCGAACGTGGCCATAACGACAACAGTTTAAGCATATTATTGTGGGAAGATTGTATGTTTCAACGGCAAGGGATGTATGGAATGAGTATATTTTGCCAGGAAGGATTTGACCTTTAAAAGTTATGACTACCGATTGAGTTGGTATCCAAGACACAACTCCTTCGTTAATAGTCTTCCGGTTAAGACGCCTCAATTTTATTACTTCTCCACATCCATGAGGGAGCTCAATTGACTCCATAAGGTCCTCCATAGACCAGTCCACTGGGATGCCTTTTATTAAACCCATTCTGATAATGTTATATGTAGGAAGGCTAGCCGTATACTTACACAGAGCTAAAACTGGGTTCTTTAAAAAACTATTTGCAGCTTGTGCTGAAGCAAACTGAATTTCTATTTTGTTCCTACCAACATTTATGACACTATCATTCATAATAGAGCCAATCTTGTGTTTATGAAGAAATTGTCCGAATTTAATGGCTCTAATTGAATTACCTGCAGCTGGATCAGCTACTTCCCGAGAGACGTGGACAATGAAGGGACCTTTGTCGTCATCCGTGTAACTTTTTGGGCCATCACTATACGAAGGATCAACTTAAACATTCTGGATAGAGGGACTAGCATTAGAAGGGTGGATTACTGTTTCCTTTGAAGAGTCAGGTGAGTAAGAAGACTTATCGCCGGAGCGTTTGTTAGAAGAGGATGTTGAAGGATCAGATTGTAATTCTGAACCCCCGGGATCAGGCGGTTTGGGAGGTGGATCGACATCCATTATACACTGATTACTGTAACTTAACTAATATACTATATCTATAATCAAAACAAAATAACACTTACCGAAACCGAATTATGTTAGTAAAACCCAGAAACCATAAAATGATACCATAAAATGAACCATATATTTGCACTGAAAATTCATAAAATAAATACAAAGAATTGATATAAAAACACAGATATCTCACTAACACGTGTGTCAACCAAAGCTAACGCAAGCAAAAAAAAACCGTATATTTGTTTATCAATTCCATACTGCTGACACTTGACAAGTTGACACCTGAGGCGAGTTTTGAAGACTATTATATATATATTTTTTCGCTTTTTTCTTTCCTTAGAGGGAAAAGGCAAAGGTATTACACCGTATAGCCAATTTGAAGACTATTATAATTATTATAGTCAATGACAATGACTTGGATGATTGTGTTTTGGCACACTTTTTCTCATGTTTAATAGATAGAGGAAGGTCGGTATATTTGAGATACTGCAGGTAATGTGGAATAGCTCGATACCTAAAAAATTTAAAAATAATTTAACGCATTTTTGGTCGAACTATACTGTTTCTTTTTAAAGATATTCGCAATAAACAGACATGTATTCCAAATATGCCGCAGTTCCTCTATAGATATGGATAACAAATTTTATTAGAAGTGTTTCTTTCTACATTTTTTATCTTATATTAGATACATGTTTCTCAATCTGTATTCGTTAGCTATAATTAAATGGATAAAATTACTTTTTTTTTATATAGTCATGTCATTATGGTAAACGATTGTATTTTAGCTTTCATCATGCAGCATGATGGATTTTTTTTTTCTTTTTAATATCTACTTTTACCTTTATTACGAAATTTTTATTTACATCTGTTTCTTTTTATCATTATTAATCAACTATTATTATTATTAATCCGTTTTAACTTTTGTGTTTTTGGGGTGAGCAAACTTTTTTGTAATTCACTTATATGGTTTCTAGACCTTAACATGCATTGTATTTTTTTTTGCTTATGTATTTTAGTAATTCTTATTAGTTACGTATTTTAAGTGAATTTTTGAGAGCCAACAGAATGTGTATGATTAGTCTAGTCAATTTACTTGATTTATTTTAGTTTTTTTTTATTCTTTGATTTCATATATTTATATTTAAATATTTGTTTTATATAAATATATAATTGTATAAGTACATATTTTTTTGTATATGCATTATGAATTCAAGCTCTGAATCATTTTATTCTGCAAGAGATGATGATGACGACATATCTTTTCTTAGTACTGATGATAATTTTCAATTACTGGGAGATTTACTGTGTAATGAATTCTCACATTTTCGTAAGAATTTAAATATTTGTCA